>NC_079200.1:77097343-77244843 GCF_029499605.1 Hyla sarda | reverse complement strand
GCAGGTCCCGGACAGCCGCGGCCACACACAGCACCCCGCGATCGCGATGCGGGGTGCTGCAGGAGTGACAGAGGGAGCTCCCTCCCTTTGTCATAACACTTACAGCCCGCGGTCACTTCCGACCGCGGCTGTAAGGGTTAAAACTGCCGGGACCGAAGTTTACTTCGGTCCTGGCAGTGCAGCAGGTTCCCGGCTGTGTGATACAGCCGAGTCCCTGCCGCGATCTCGTGGGTGCACTGGGCAGCACCCACGAGAATAATGGACGAGTATAGACATCCAGGTGCGGGAACGGCCGCCAACCTGGACGTCTATATTCGTCGGTGGTCATTATCGGGTTAAAGACTGCAAAAGTTCGCAAAAGCTTTTGTTACTTTGGGAGGAAATCTGCTTTTAATTTCAGCTAGTTTAGTTTCTTTACAATTAAAGGGGTTATCCAGATTAACAAACACAGCATTAATTCATTCAAAAACAGCACCACACTGTCCACAGGTTGTGTTTGGTATTGCAGCTCAATCTCATTGAAGTAAATGGAGCCAAATTGTAATACCACACACAACCTGAGGACAGAAGAGTTGTTGTTTTTGGATGAAAGTAGCTCTGCTTTTCTATTCCTGGTCAACTATCGTTTAGAAAATGACAGCTGACTTCTTTCTCTGTTCCATATAACGTACTGATATACTCCACAGAGAGTCACCACTCATATCACCATTGGTTGCTGTTGGCTATAGTATATGGGCAGCAATGTGTTTTATTCACACGATTGAGCTTTCTGTAAGGAAAATCCAATTCCAATTTGGAAGAGATTCATGGCAAAAATGTTGCAATGGTTTTACAGGTTTGTGTGTCGCGGATTAGCTGCTTTTAGTGGGATTAACCATTTGTGGCTACGCAATGAGGGAAATAAATAAAACTGTGACAACAAATCTGTCTGGTTTTGCCCTAGACACCAATCACAGCTCAGATTTCACTATACTAAAGCGTGTTGAGATATGAAAGGTGAGCTGTGATTGGTTGTTATGGGCGAAACCAAATTTTGTTTTTACAGTTTTTATGTAATCCCACTGTATACTGTGTTTCAGTCAGTGTATTGCCTAGCTGGAGACTAAATCAGCATGCTGACGTCTTGGCCTGCTAACCCATGTCCATACACTACGTATAGACAAAGAGGAGGAAATCATTTCTTCATTTATCATCTATTGGAACTTTTGATGTTTCTGGGGACCACACCAGCATGATTTGTTTAGGCAGACAATACAAGAAGTGGGAAAACCACTGACAAATATGTGACCTGGTTATGTGGGTGCTATAACAAAGGAAATAATGAGAGATCAGGTCATTGAGGAATGCACCTCTTTGTACCTCAGAAAGAGAAGCTATAATCTGACTCTTCCCAGTCTGCAGGAGATTGCAAGAACCATTGAACTGCGTGATCTACAGGCTTAGCATATTGAAAACAGATACAGAGACCAAGTCAGATTGTGAAGTTGTATTTTGTAAGGGAACACTTAAACAACACAATGTAACTCCAAGTCAATCACATTTCTGTGAAATCACATTGTCCACTCAGGAAGCAACACTGATTGACAATCAATTTCCATGCTGTTGTGCAAATGGAACAGACAACAGGTGGAAATTATAGGCAATTAGCAAGACACCCCCAATAAACGAGTGGTCCTGCAGGTGGTGACCACAGACCACTTCTCAGTTCCTATGCTTCCTGGCTGATGTTTTGGTCACTTTTGAATGCTGGTGGTGCTTTCACTCTAGTGGTAGCATGAGACGGAGTCTACAACCCACACAAGTGGCTCAGGTAGTGCTGCTCATCCAGGATGGCACATCAATGCAAGCTGTGGCAAGAAGGTTTGCTGTGTCTGTCAGCGTAGTGCCCAGAGCATGGAGGTGCTACGAGGAGACAGGCCAGTAAATCAGGAGATGTGGAGGAGGCCGTAGGAGGGCAATAACCCAGCAGCAGGACTGCTACCTCCACCTTTGTGCAAGGAGGAGCACTACCAGAGCCCTGCAAAATGACATCCAGCAGGCCACAAATGTGCATGTGTCCACTCAAAAGGTCAGAAACAGACTCCATGAGGGTGGTATGAGGGCCCGACATCCATAGGTTGGGGTTGTGCTTACAGCCCAACACCGTGCAGGACGTTTGGCATTTGCCAGAGAACACCAAGTTTGGCAAATTCGTCACTGGCACCCTGTGCTCTTCACAGATGAAAGCAGGTTCACACTGAGCACATGTGACAGACATGACAGAGTCTGGAGACGCCGTGAAGAACATTCTGCTGCCTGCAACATCCTCCAGCATGACTGGTTTGGCAGTGGGTCAGTAATGGTGTGGGGTGGCTTTTCTTTTTCTTTCGCACTGCCCTCCATATGCTTGCTAGAAGTAGTCTGACTGCCATTAGGTACCGAGATGAGATCCTAAGACCCCTTGTGAGACCATATGCTGGTGCGGTTGGCCCTGGGTTCCTCCTAATGCAAGACAATGCTAGACCCCATGTGGCTGGAGTGTGTCAGCAGTTCCTGCGTGAGGAAGACATTGATGCTATGGACTGGCCCGGCCAGACTTGAATCCAATTGAGCACATCTGGGACATCATGTCTCGCTCCAGCCACCAATGCCACATTGCACCACAGACTGTCCAGGAGTTGGCGGATGCTTTAGTCCAGGTCTGGAAGGACGTCCCTCAGGAGACCATCTGCCACCTCCTCAGGAGCATGCCCAGGCATTGTAGGGAGGTCATACAGGTACGTGGAGGCCACATACACTACTGAGCATCATTTTGACTTGTTTTAAGGACATTACATAAAAGTTGGATCAGCCTGTAGTGTGGTTTTCCACTTAGATTTTGAGTGTGACTCCATATCCAGACCTCCATGGGTTGATAAATATGATTTCCATTGATAATTTTTGTGTGATTTTGCTTTCAGCACATTCAAATATGTAAAGATGAAAGTATTTCATCTAGGATGTGTTATTTTAGTGTTCCCTTTATTTTTTTGAGCAGTGTACATTGAGATTGGTGACGTAGGGGGAGATTTATCAAAACCTGTCCAGAGGAAAAGTTGCTGAGTTGCCCATAGCAACCTGTCTGATCGCTTCTTTCATTTTGCAGAGGCCTTGTAAAAAATTAAAGACGCAATCTGATTGGTTGCTATGGGCAACTCAGCAACTTTTCCTCTGGACAGGTTTTGATAAATCTCCCCGTAGACTTTAAAGTCCTGGTTTATTCTGGACCTATTTGCACTGTTTTGTGCTTGTCTTTTCATATGGCCTTGCTCCATTATTCTACTTCAGTTTGGCAAATGTTATACATTTTTCCAAATACCCTACCGGTTGACACTTAAAACTGAGTTCTTTGTTGTTTACGTGAAAGGAACCCTTCTTCCAGGCCTCAGAACGGCTGTAGAACTAGGTGTACTCATCAGACCAATGCAGTCAATGCAAAGTTCAACATTCTGTCTCTTCTTTTCATAAATCAAGAAGAATTTGAAGTGTTAGGCTATGTTCACACTACTGAATGTATGCGCTGAAAATCTTTGCGGACATTCTGCAAAATGCGGGCGTGGGCATAATATGCCGTCTCTAGGACCGCACAGGAATGCGCCATCTCATAGACATCTATGCGTGTTCATTCATGTTCAAGTGGTCAAAGAAACACAAAAAATTATGACATGTTAAAGAGACATTAAGTTTTGATCGCTGGGGATCTTGGTGTTGAAACCCCCACCAATCGCTACAACAAATGGGTAGAACCCATCAGCTGGACACTGATTTTTCCCTTTCACTCGTCTCTTCAGGATTCAGGTTTACAGACTTTCTATAGAGCCCTCTCCTGCAGGAATGAGAGAGAAAATCATGCTCAGCTTTTTCACATTTTTTTAAATAACAGTAACATCTTAAATTAAAATTTTTTTTTTTGGATTGGAAGATTGAATGATTTTCATCTTTGAATTGAACTGCATGTAAGCAGATGAGAACACCTGTGGATCAAAAGTTACCACCAGAACTTTTGTAACCCAATGCATACTTGATATGTGCTATTGGAGTTTTGCTTAGTTACTGCACCCAATATTTGCTATTGAAAATGTTCTGTATGGGATGAATGGGGTAGCTGTTTTCAGTAAATTGGATTTGCAATGGGGCTATCACTAAATTGAATTGACCTTGACTTCCACCATCATTACAGAGCTTCCAAGCCATAAAGGTCTTTTCAGATACAAGTGATTGATGTTTGGGGTTATTGCAACACCCGAGGCCTGTCAGCATGTGATCCAGCAAGTTCTACATGGTTGTGAAGGTAAAATTCAGATGGTACCATTATATGGGTTAGAAAGCAGACTGAATTTTAAATACCTAAAGAGGTTGTCTGGGAAAGGGAATTTATTTATATTTTGCTAGGCAAATATTAACCATTAAAAGAAACAAAGAACAAACAAAAGCCGCACTCACCATACAGGTCTTTATTGCAATCCGGTAATGCTAGCGATGGTTACAGGCGGGGGAGCTGGGTGGAGGACGGGGACCCAGAACAAGTTGTTTCGTGCATCTAAGCGCACTTCCTCTAGCTGGAAGAGGAAGTGCGCTTAGACGCACGAAACAACTTGTTCCGGGTTCCTGTCCTCCACCCAGCTCCCCCACCTGTAACCATCGCTGGCATTACCGGATTGCAATAAAGACCTGGATGGTGAGTGCGGCTTTTGTTTGTTCTTTGTTTCTGCATTGTGCTCTCTGCTTGGCTACGCACACCGCTACAGGCTACACATGAGTCCCGTCCTGTCTGTCGCTACACGTACCAGTGGCTGCTTAGTTTCGTATGTGCCAGCGCTTCATCTCTCTCCTGCTAACTGATTAACCATGAAAACTTTACCCATCTACCCTGATCCCCTACAGTTCCTGGTCTGATGTCGCCCTGCTGGTTCCTTTTGGTAAGCTGTCTTCCCAGGAGCTGCCAACTCAGCCAATCACTGGCAATGTTTCTTCTTAGTCTGTGATTGGCTGAACAAGCAGTTCCTACTTAAATGATGCATCAGTGGGTAGCAGGAGACATCATATTGTGGGCTGTAGGATATCTGTGGAGGAGACTATACCTACTAACATGTCCTCCAGCAAAATAATAAAACATTCCTGTCTCTGGACAACCCCTTTTAAAGAAAGATTTGACGCTCAATGAGGGAACTGCAAATTGTGAATTAATAATAAATTACCTTTTTTGGCTGTGTACAAAGGTATTGGTAAAGGGGATGGTAAAGTTATGGCTGCTGTTCCTGATGTCAGAAATCATAAAAAACTCAGCAGAAATGTTTAGTTTTTCTGGATTAGTAAATTTCACAATTTAATACATTTAAAATCCAAAATTAGAATTCTTAGTGAACCCCTGAGATAGCCAAGGCTCATTTCACACTGTATTTTCAGTGCACATTTACAAGTCCTTGCACATACACTAAACTTTTTAATAGTCTTATTACCCTGTGTGCAGTCTTTTGCACTATTCTACTGAACTAGTTCAAGCAAGAAAAGCATGTAACATGCAGTATATGTGTGTGTTGCTGAGCTTGTGCAAAAAAAATGTCATCCCAGCCCCTGTGAGGCAGTGTGATAGCTGCCAAGACAAGAGCGAGTCAGGTAAATGTGCAATGAAGGGGTAGATCTGGAAGGGGGAGGGGCTAGAAGAGGTGTAGTAATCTAGTGGGATAGGATATTAGGGGGCTTCTACTACCTACAGGGGGGTGCTACTACCCACAGGGGGTCTGTTGCTACTAGCTAAAAGGGGCTGCTAATATATACAGGGACAGCCTATAAGAAATGCTCTGTTCTGAAGCTTTTTCATGAGACTTTTCATGCTCACAGCAATAGAAAAAGCATATAACAGTCTTTACAACTCCTAGCTATAGATACGGTATGTAATAGTCTTTACAACTACTAGCTAGAAATACAGTTTATACTAGTACTCACAGCTCTCAGCTATATACACAGTGTATACTAGTTCTCACAGCTCTAACCTCATCTGCATACAAAGTGCTGCGAGGAGCAGATGTTGCTGTAGGGTGTAATATAACCCAGGCAGTAATATTAAGAAGCTCAGAGGGTAGATGTACAATGAGAAGGAGAGCAGTACATCAGGGCCTGTCTACATAAAGCTTTCAGGCTCAGAATGCGATGACCTATCAAAGAGATATAACATTTCCCATCATACTTGGATCTGATCACTATGACTGACTGTATACATCGTGATCAGAGAAGCAACATAGAGAAAAGTGGGGGTCTGCAGAATGATTTTTATTTTTAGTGAAGGTCTGAAGGATCCATACAGACCTAAATTTGTTATGAATGAGAATCTTCAGGTCTTGTGTACACATGGTCAGGCCTTCGCATTGGTTGTTAACCTGAGGACTGCTCCATAAGGCTGGGGCTACACAGGGATTTTGACTGTATGACCCACTGTATTTCAATTCAGTGTTGTTTGTTAATATACTGTAAGGCTATGTTCACATGTAGTTTTAAGAGGGTTTTCTTTTTTGCAGTGTAAGGCTAAGTTTCCACTTATGTATATATACACCTATTCATAGCTAGAGAGTTGTGATTGGCCAGATGGTTCCAGCCAATCACAACTCTCTGCGGGAAACATGAATAGGTTTATATATATGGCAGTGCAGGGGACCATAGAAGAGCGGCCAGCCTCATCTATACATTATACAGGAGGATCACAGCGGGTGTCAGGAGTCTGTCTATTAGTACAGAAACTACTAATCCCATCATGGAACAGTGTGTTCCATGTCCATGCTGGGAGTAGTAGTACTACCTAAAAAAAAAAAAGAAAAAAAAAGTGAAACACACACACTACATTTTTATTATTGTCGGCTACATTTTTAGTGCCCTGCCTGCCCACATAAATTGATCCCTGTTTAAAAATTAATAAAAATTTTGCTATAAAAAATATAGTTTTGGTTAAAAAAAAATGTTGCCATCACTACTGCATCTTTTTTTTTTTTGGTACCCAACAAATTTTGAAAAAACTTCAAAGGGGCCAAAAATGCAATTTCCACTTAAAGGTTTTTTTGGGCTACAAAAAAAACAAGTGGAAACTTAGCCTAAGGCTAGGTTCACACTGTGGAATTTCTGGGCAGAATTTCTGCCTGAGATTGAGCCGGCGGCGCTAGGAACGCGCGCACTACATTGCCGTCCCCATAGATGGCAATGCATTTCTGAGCAGAATTTGAGGCCAATGTCATTGTTTACATCTACCACAGTAGTGCACTTAAATTCCTGTTTTGTATTATTCTAATTGTTATACATCCTCACCTTTTTATCAGGTTAGGATACCATAGTGGTACTTGTGGTCTGCTGCAGGAATCCTCCATTGTATGCATCTTTATGCTGGGGATCGCCCTTAGCAACGGACCACAAGGGTAGGATCTGCTCCCCCAATATATATGCACAACTGCATTAGGGGTTGAGCACCTCCTGCCATTTGATGCCACATTTTTGTTGTTATTGAGCAGATTTCCCAAAAGATCCACCCAGAAATGCATTGCAGTCTATGGGGGCAGCAATACAGTCTGCTCGGTCCTAGTGCCGCCGGCTCGATCTCTGGAAGAAATTCTGTCTAGAAATTCCACAGTGTCAACCTAGCCTAAGGCTTCTTTTACACTGCCGGGCAGAATGGGGTGAGAAAAATTACTACATGTGCCATCTTTTTCTCCCGCTATTCATAACGGCACCCGGCATCCCTCATAATAGTAATTAGGAGCTGCCAGGTCCATTGTTCCCCGTTGCTCGTCATGAGAACGACAGTTAAAGTCAGGGAAAAAAAAGAGAGACTTTGGCGGCCGTTCTCGACAGGGAACAACGGCAATGTGAAAGGGGCCTAAGGCTATCTTCACACAATATATCTGGAGGCTCAAAAATAAGCTTGTGTTTGCAAACAAAATGAGCCTCAAATTTTGAAGAATTTTTAATAGCTTTCTGCAAAATGTTCGTATTCCTAATTTTCAGTCAGTCAGTGCATTTCATGGGCATTTTTCAAGTGTTTATACAAATTAGGCCTTTGCTTGCAATTTTCAAGTATTGTTATGCATTTACATGTGGTGCTCCTAAAACAAATGCATTATGACCAAATTAAGTATATGTTATTTTAAAGAAAAATACGAAAAACATGCAAACTGTGCAGTGTTTTCCTATTAAACTCATTGACAAAAATGTTCATAAAATAAGTATTTTGAGATTTAATAGGGTTGTCTAATGCTTCAAAATCCGCCTAAAAACAAACCTGTGTGAACATGTTTTTGTGCATAAATGTTAAGTTATGCGCTCCGGCCACACACGCTGGCCGCATGGTTCCCTTACCTTCTGCTGCCAACTGGGCTGTCACTCTCCGTCATTTCTCCTGCCCCCCTGCTCCAGCGCGCGTGACCCGTCCCCTAGGGCGCTCGCGCCGGAGCTTTAAGATGTAAAGGGCCAGTATGCTCATTAGTGTAATCCACCTCCAGTGCAAGCGGATAAAGCTAGAAGACCTCCTCTGTCCTTCTCTCCTGGTGACATGGTGTGGCTTTCATCCAAGTACATCTGCTTCAAGATCCCCTGTTACAAGCTTGGTCCTCGCTACCTTGGTCCCTTCCAGATTCTACAAAAGATCAATCCTGTCTCCTACAAACTCCATCTGCCTGCTACGTTACGTATTCCCAATTCCTTTCACATCTCTCTCCTCAAGCCTCTTGTCATAAACCGGTTCTCTCAGAAGAATCTTGTCCCCACACCAGTCTCCGGCCGCCTGCCTACTGAACTCCTGCTTCGCTTTGTCTATGCTTCTGTGCCGCCTGCCC
Organism: Hyla sarda; assembly: GCF_029499605.1. NCBI lineage: Eukaryota > Metazoa > Chordata > Amphibia > Anura > Hylidae > Hyla > Hyla sarda. The sequence continues at coordinate 77,236,012 of NC_079200.1, read as the reverse complement.
TGACCTTCTGCTATCCAGACTACGAGTTGCCTTATCCCTGCTGTGCCTCGCATCTCCTCACCCGCCTGTGTGGTAGAGCCGTGGCAGGGGTAGGGACCTGGGTGCTGCCTGCAGCAGCAAGTCCATCCCGCTTTGCGGCGTGCTCTGGTTAAAACCAGTGGCACCTTAGACTCTGCTCCCTGGTACAGTCCAAGTCATCTGCCACACAGGTCCAGTGGATCCACATCCACCGGTTTTCCTGTCTTCAGAAACGTGAGTTTTACAATAAACACGTAACAGTGCTTGTTGAAAGCAAAAACCTGATTTGCATGAAATGAAAAATGCCCATAAAATGAGCAGAATAAAATTGTGTTAAACAAAAACATGTATAAAAAAATACTTTAAAGGGGTACTCTGCCGGAAAACATCTTGTCCCCTATCCAAAGAATAGAGGATAAGATGTCTAATCATGGGGATCCCACAGGTGAGGACCCCCGCAATCTCCCCTGCAGCATCCCAGTCATCCGGTGCACGGAGCGAACTCCGGTCCGTGCCGGATGACTGGCAACTACAGCCACCACGCCCCCTCCATTCATGTCTGTGGGAGAAGGCATGACGGCTACATACTAGACATCACGCCCCCTCCCATAGACATGAATGGATGGGGCGTGGCATGACATCACGATAGGGGATGGAATGTTTTCTGGCGGAGTACCCCTTTAAAAAAAGCAATTATACCATGTGTATTATTGGGATTAAAAACATTAAAAATTATAGCTTAACTCTATGTTTCTTACTTTGTATATGAGGTTCCTCTCAGATTTATTCAAAATATAGAAAAAAAAAATATATATACATTAATGGAACACTCTCTGAAGTTTTTGAAACCTCCAATGGAACCCGATAGGGTTGCCCCCTGTCCCTATTAATTTTTATACTATCCATAGAACCCTTAACCCTTATAAGATAATTTTTGATTAATTTCATATTACTCATTAATAAAATTTAAATCGTCTCCATGAATCTCCCGACTGCAACTAAATCACTACTGAAACTCACATACCAACTAGACTGGCAAACAACTCAAATTAAATATCTGGGAATCTGGATTACAAGACCATTTGATCTTTTATATGAAATTAATTATATACCATTTATTAAACAACTACAACTAGAACTGGAACAATATAAGAAATTAGAAGTGTCCTGACTTGGGAGAATCGCAGCATTTAAGATGATGCTGTTACCAAAACTCCTTTATTTATATAGAATTCTCCTAATCAGGATTCCAACATCCTTTTTTAGGAAGTTTAAAATAATGATAAATAGGTATATTTGGTTAAATTACAAACCCAGAATAAAATACGCCATGATGACCAAGAATAGGAGTGGGTGGCCTGGGTCTACCTAATGATTTCCATTATTATATAGCGACAGTAGTAGCGCAAATCAAGGCCTGGTGGACACGCTCGTATGACATTCACTAGGTGCAGATTGAGCAGACATATGTTGGGAATAGGGACACACGCTGCTTATTCTTTTTTACATTTTGGAAAGGAGGAAAAATGAAAGATGTGACCCCATTGATGGTCAATGGTATACGCTGCTGGTAGATAAGTCATAAACTAGTTGGATATACCTCAATGATATATAGGGATTATACTCCCTTGCAATTTCTCCCTTGTAAAATTGCAGATTTAGATCTACGGGGATGGATAAAAATGGGTATAACACAAATTAAACAATTATACATAAAAGACAAGATAATACCATTTCTTCAGAACTTCAGAGTAAATTTGCTCTGCGGCCACGGGAGACATTTGGACATCTTAGAATTAGGCACTTTTTGGAAACTAACAAAGCTACTCCATGTTATTGTTCTCCGATTTTGTTTTCATATTTTTAAATAACTTAACGTTGAAAGGAACATGGCAAATTTATGATGAAATGAATAACCATTCTAAGTTTCAACAGTTAAAGGGGTACTCCGGTGCTTACACATCTTATCCCCTAGCCAAAGGAAAGGGGATAAGATGCCTGATCGAGGGAGTCCCGCCGCTGGGGACTCCCGGGATCTTGCACGTGGCACCCCGTTTGTAATCAGTCCCCGAAGCGTGTTCGCTCCGGGTCTTATTACCGGCGACCACACGGCCGGCGGCGTGTGACGTCACGCCTCTGTCCCTGTGTGACGTCACGCTCTGCCCCTCAATGCAAGCCTATGGGAGGGGGCGTGGCAGCTAGCAGATAAGATGTGTAAGCACCGGAGTACCCCTTTAAGTTTCAGGGCCATATTTAGCATGGAAAAGAGATATTTTACAAACATACACGGATCAAGAGTGAACTTATGCGTTTAAGCTGGCCCACTCATCATTGATAGCCGTACCACATATAGAAGCTATTGTTAAAACTAATTTACAGTGGTATTACTTTCCTGATAAGCTCCATAAGATGTCTTCTGCAAATTCAGAAAAATGCTGGCGAGGTTGTCAGAAGATAGGTTCCCTTATGCACATTTTATGGCAATGCCCAAGAATATTGGCATAAAGTAAAATTGTTATTAGCAAATATTACCCATTTTTCAAGCAGATTGACACCACAAAAAGTGCTGTTATTAATACAAATTCAAACCTACCCAGTAAAAATGCGATTTTTGATATGTAAGATCCTAGTGGTGGAGAAGCCAATTCTTTGTAGATATTGGAAGCAAGCGGAGACTCCTGAAGTGAACGAAATATTAAATACGATACAACACTGTTACAAACTAGAAGAAATAATAGCTATAGGAAAAAATTAAAGTATATCCTTCTACAAAAAGTGGGAGCTATGGAGGATATGCAGGGGAGAAATAGAAAGTCTCCATTAAACATTGGAAAGGTATAAAAAGAGAGAGTTAATATATAAACTGCAAATCACATCAAAAGAAAAAGGAGAGCAAGATATAGAAGACAGGGGCACCACGGAGTGGGAGATACATATTGTGATAATTAGAGGGTGGAAGGGAGTAAGTATAAATGTACGGAAGTATGTGAGTATTTAAATGTACATAGAATATGTTAAGGTTAATTGTATATGATGAAATATCAATAAAAAATGTAAGAATAAATAACAAACAAAACAAAAAAAAACTTAGCAGAGGAAGAGTGGAACAGTTGCCAATAACAACCAATCTTTAATTTTTTTAAAAGGCCTGTGAATAAAAAAAAAAGCCATCTGGTTGCTATGGGCAACTCCACAACTCCTATTCTATACACATTTTGATAAATCTGCCCCTGTGGAGTTGGTGGTAGACAAATTCATTGCATTTTTTACAGTGAGTGGTGGTAGGAAATTTTATGTGTATTTTAGTTGATCATGTAGGTCACACCTAGAGCATGCCTAGGATTCCCCTAAAAAATGCCCTTGTCACTGGAAAATAATATATATTTTTTTATTGGTAACTTCCTACTACCATATTTTATATCCTGAACGGGAAAAACCTGCAAAAAACTCCATGACCAGATGAAGCTTTGGGGTTTATTTTCACATTGCATCTATCTTATGATGTTTGTCACAATTTTCACTAAACGCATTAAAGAAATGTGTGGTGCAAACTTACATAATATCTGGTGTGATTTTAATAGAAAATTATGTAAGAATAAGATTCTAATATAATCACAAAAAATCCAACATTCCACATGTGTAAATCCACAGGTGAACATTAGCTGCAATATTGCTCTGTAATGCATCATCATGGCCGCCATTGCTTAATGTTTACTGTGTCTACAGAGCAGCCTGTAAGAATTTGCTATTTATTTTTATACTCAATAACTACTTTCATGACTTACATGTTTTAGCTCTTTAGAACGTATCCACAGAATAGATGAGAACCTGATTATTGGGGATCTGAGTGCAGGGACCCCCAATGATCATGATAATGGTGTGGTTTGCACCCCTGTATGAATGGAGCTGCACATAAGCATGCATGCTGCTTCTCCATTTCTTTAGGGGACAATGGACTTCTTTCGGGTGATTGGAGGGCCCAGTGGTCAGACTCAACAGACCAGATACATATCCAGTAGAGGTGATAAGCTATAATGTTAGGATAGCTCCTTTATTGACTGTTTGCCCATTGCCACCCACAGTGATAAAATGCAGGTGGTGTTACATGGAACAATTGGTGATCGACTTCTTGGGTGGGAGACACTTTTTGCAGCAGCACTCCGATGTGGCTAATAAATAAGAATCATGAGAGGAAGACTCCTGTGTCCCTAATGTGATGGGATAACAATAAATAATTGTGAATTTCATCTCAGCTAGGGGTTGCAGCAGTCAGTGGGCAATGTTCCTGCGTTTTAGGGAAGTCTTTATAAGTTCCCAGCACTTAGTCATTCTGAGCTCTGCTGGTGCTAGGTTTTAGTGTAACAGCCCAATCCTTCCTCCCTCCCCTCCTAAGCCTAAGGCTATGTTTATACGGTGGAATTTCCGCTTAAAAAACTTCATGCAGACATTTCACAGACAGGGTCTCATAGACGGCAGTGCATTTCCGAGCGGAATCCGCAGAGACAGGTTCATTGTTTTTGCGGACACCGGAATCAGGATTTCCACGGCAGATGTTGCTGCTGCTGGAATTTTGCCGTGTGCACAGAGCAGCAGAATCCCATTGAAATCAATGGGACTCTGCTGCTGCGGAATATCCGTGCAGAACATTCATGCAGAATTCTGCCGTGTGAATGTAGCCTAATACTGAATCTTACAGGCTGTAACATTATAAAATACACCTGAAGTCTACTTCAGGTCCATGCAACATCCAAAAACATGTCCATAAGATTGTGTAAAGATTCAGTGCTAATGTGGTTTTCTCTATAGCGCTACATGGCTATATTTGTGTTTTTAGACACTTTTATGCTGAACACGGGACATTGCTTCAGTTTGACTCTAGTGTGGGCCCAAATTTTTCTTTAAAGAAAGTTTTTACTAGGAGATGGTCTAAACTTACACTAGTACTTTCTCTAATTTATTTACATTAGGGGCCTTAATACACAGGGCAGTTATCGGCCAAACAGGCAAATATTGCACTGTGTAATAGGACCAGCGATCTGCTGTCGAGCTTGATCAGCTTGTTTGTTTATTGTCTGATCTCATTGTTTTAGCATGATAAACAATCCTTGTTCGTCAGTCACACATCTTTATATGTAATAAGGGATGTGCCGTCAACGAATGATCCAAGGAAAGGAGCATACGATTAGTCCAGTATTTGTGTGGTCCGGTAAATGCTCATTAAACAAGTTCCGATCTACAAGATCAGGGCACATTATTGGGGCCTGCTCAGGTCTAATACAGCCCTTGGAATTACTCATAATAAATCTGCCCCACTATGCTTACTTGAATATTATATTGTGTGTAGTAATACATTAGTTCATTAAGTATGCTAATATTTTCACCATCAGATGAAGGGTGTAACTACAATACATAATACCTAAGTCAGAAATACCCCCTGCTCCACTTTATTGACTGTAAACTGAACCTTTCGAATGCAAACAGCAGCAGAACTAGTTATTCATCTGCAGCCACTGAGGGATGGAGCATACTGGTAGCAGATCTTTTACACTTGAATAGCAGAGCTGAGAAGAAGGAAGCAACATACATGCAAATATATCCATGTGTATTCCCTCCCATGATGGGTATTAAACACTACAATAATAAGATTTCCAACTACAAGGATAAGGCATCTGCACCAATCCCTATAACAAGAACTCCCCCCCCAGCTCTATCTGCCTTGCTTGCAGTGGCTGAATGTGGTCGGGAAGCTAAAAACAGCCTAACAGGCTGCTTTCTGCACTTTATGCCGCTCTCACAAACCACTATGGGAGTTATATAAACAGCATAGCACTATAAACCACACTATTTCTGCAAAGGGCCAAGTTATCAGACACCCACTATAAGGAACCCAACACAGTCATATTACATGCTCACCTGTTTATACTGATTCTTGATATCATATACATGAGCCAGTAAGTGTCATATGACCAACTCAGCTTTGCTACATTGGTATATACATTAATCAGCCATAACATTAAAACCTAGTATAGTGCTGCCCCCTTATGTTCTAACACATCAAGGCCTGGAATCCATAGACCTACTGTATGTGTGTCCTGTTGTTCCTGCATCAAGACGTCAGCAGCCGGTGCTGCTCTATGAACCAGACTTGTTTCTCCAGTACATCTCACAGAAGCTCAGTCGGTTTAAAATCTAGGAAATTCGGAGGCCACCTTGCAGTGATCTTCAATCTGCGGACCTCCAGATGTTGCAAAACTACAACTCCCAACATGCCCGGACAGCCAACGGCTGTCCGGGCATGCTGCGAGTTGTAGTTTTGCAACATCTGGAGGTCTGCAGGTTGAAGACTACTATTGGGTTCAAAATCTTAATTTTTTTAGATTTTGCACCTATAAATTGGGTGCGTTTTATATGCCGGTGCGTCCTATAGGACGAAAAATACGGTACTTTCCAGTTGCACTGTACAATGAGCCATCCCATAAGACCAGCCATTGTGGAGATCCTCAATCCCAGTTATCTAGACCTAACAATTTGTCCCTCATCACAGTTGCTCAGATCCTTACACTTGTCCATTTTTCTACCTCCAACTTCAGTAACTGACTGGTGGTCACTTGCTTCTTGATATATTCCACCTCAGACACCATTGTCACCTTATAATCTGTTTGTGACATTACCTGTCAGTGGTTTTATTGTTATGGCTGGTCAGCATATGTTTATAGTGTATTTAGTATGTATTCCCACAGTACAGATATAGACATATGTAGTGTATTTAAATATTCCAGGTTGTCCTTCCCTTGCAGAGAACAAACTTCAATGTTATCCTTTTTTTATCTATAGGAAGTGAAAGCACATGGGCCTCACATGCACCGACCTCTAGAAGTCCATACACACAGCAGAACTTCTGTGACTTTCATACTAAAACAATAATCATGTTAAGGGCCGGCAGCTACATTGTAGCTAAAGATCATTTCTTAAATAGTCATGTGGAACAATGGCATCCTTTTGTGGAGAAATAAACCAAGGAGGGTCTTGTGTTTTAGGTTCTCTTTGATCAGTAAATACACATGAGATTACATTTCCCATCCCCCTCTTAAGCAAGAATTTGTCTCACTCTTTGCTATCTTTCCAGCACACATCCAGACGCTCTTCTGCTGCCTACAAGACAAACACTATTTCTTGGTTTGTTCTGCAAACAGAAGAAATCATATGATGAGGGTCAGACAAACTCAAGTGTAAAGCTGGTGTGAATATTCAGGATAAGTAAAGTATTTCTGGAGTGCCACAGACGACACGTTCATCAGTAATGCACATAAACAATGCAACATACAATTCTCATGCTTGTTGTGTATGAATAGTGATGCTTTTAAGTAATGATATCAAATGCAACAGCAACATGGTGCTGTAGGAGGAAAAGTATCTGTATATGAATTTACATCATTTTAATTCATAAGGTTATGGTATTACAATAAATTGTGTGTAACTTTGGACTCCTGACTATTTACTGTGCAGTTAAGCCTGTTCTCACCATTGCACGTTGGGGAGAGGCTGTCTGTAGAGATCCTCGCATATCTCCAGTGCGGAGAACCTTCTTTATGTGACTGATATCAGCCGCTCCTATAAAGTTCTGATGCTGATATAACCTCCAGAGATATCAATATCATATGTGACTGATATCATCCACTCCCCTTATAACACTCTAGCACAAGCCTATCTAACTCAACCCTGTTAGGCCGCGTTCTCATTATGGAAGAATTCTACTGTGCAGAATTCCGCATTTTTTTATTATTTGCTAAATAGGTACGGAATTCCTCATGATTCCGCAGTTCAGTAAAAGAAAGACTTTATTTAATAGTACTGTCAAAGTTTGTGCGGATTCTGTGCAGAATCTGTATACATTCCGTGCAATATATAACCTATAATTCTATATAACCACAGATTGTGCTCCATTAAAGGACAACTGCTGCGGTATGACACTTATCCCCTATCCACAGGATAGGGGATAAGTGTTTGATTGCGGGGGGGGGGGTCCGACAGCTGGGACCCCCCGCGATCTCCCGAACGGGGCGCCGCCATTAGCGCTCATGGTGAGCGCTAAGGCGCGTAGCGTCAACCTAGAGGTCGACGATGATGCCCCGTCTCCTCCCCGTCCCCATACAGTTCTATAGGGGAGACGGGGAGGCACTAACGCTGCCTCCCCGCCTCTCCCATAGAGATGTATGGAGGAGGAGTGCCGGCTGCAACGTCATGCTGCGGCTGGCACGCCCCCTGCACGGGACAGCCGCGGCCCCGTACAGGAGATCACAGGGGGTCCCAGCGGTCGGACCCCCCTCGATCAAACACTTATCCAATATCCTGTTGATTGGGGATAAGTGTTAATCACGCTGCAGGTGTCCTTTAAGCTGTATCACCCCAGTCCCTCCTGCATAATTCTATATAACTTCAGAGTTAGCTCTATATTTCTATATAACTCCAGACTCGGCTCTATAATTCTCTATAACCCCAGACTCGGCTCTATAATTCTATATAACTCCAGACTGTGCTCCATTAAGCTGTATCACCCCAGTCCCTCCTTCATAATACTATATAACTTCAGAGTTCGCTCTATAATTCTATATAACTCCAGACTGTGCTCTATAATTCTATATAACTCCAGACTGTGCTCCATTAAGCTGTATCACCCCAGTCCCTCCTTCATAATACTATATAACTTCAGAGTTCGCTCTATAATTCTATATAACTCCAGACTGTGCTCTATAATTCTATATAACTCCAGACTGTGCTCCATTAAGCTGTATCACCCCAGTCCCTCCTTCATAATACTATATAACTTCAGAGTTCGCTCTATAATTCTATATAACTCCAGACTGTGCTCTATAATTCTATATAACTCCAGACTGCGCTCTATAATTGTATATAACTCCAGACTGTGCTCTATAATTCTATATAACTCCAGACTGTGCTCTATAATTCTATATAACTCCAGACTGCGCTCTATAATTGTATATAACTCCAGACTGTGCTCTATAATTCTATATAACTCCAGACTGTGCTCTATAATTCTATATAACTCCAGACTGTGCTCTAGAATTCTATATAACCCCAGACTGTGCTCCATTAAGCTGTATAGCTTCTGTCCCTCCTTTATAATTCTACAGCAGCATTCTGCTGATAATAGCTTCTGAATGTTCCTCTTCTCTTTGCAGTTACAGCAGCTTTATCTTCTCTAGAGCGGTTCTTCCTACTACCTCTTCTTTTGGCTAGTTCTGTACTTGGAGCCTGCAATTTATAGAACAATAGAAGTGGATTTCAAAACCCAACCTATATGTACTTGTGAAATTTCCACTGGAGTAAATGCGCAGTGTGATATCATTTCTGTACAGAATTTTCCTGGTACATGTGGATGGAGTTTTGAAAACCATTTGTATTGTTCTATAAATTGCTGGTTGCATGTCTGGAGCTGACCTCAATGTGAAGTAGGAAGAAGAGATCTAGAGAAGAGAAAGCTGCTGTAACTCTGCAGAGAGGAGGAAGATTTAGTAGCTATTATCAGTAGAGAGCTACCATACTATATACATATGTATGTAATACATAAAGACATTTTCCTGACGTGCACTAGCTGGCCACAGGATTCACAATCCTGCTTTTGTCCTCCATTAAGGAACAAGACTCTGCACCTGAAATATGAATGGCGGACTCCTGCTGCTCGTCTTTGTCTCTCAGCACATCTGTTCTGTAATGTCTGCTTGTCTTGACTCATACAGAACAGGTTCTTTGGGATTCTGCCTCCATCCACATTACACTGTTATCTCCCTATGCTAATACCTGTACCCAGCTCACTACATACTGGAAAGATCCACCGTGTAGACACAGATGTAAATAGGAGACAACTTTATTAGGTTATCAAATATTGAGGTATATTTATTAGGTTATGTAAATATACATAATCTATTCTGTACTCTCTTATCTATTATTTATTCTTAGCAAAGATCACTTAGAAACTTTTTCATTTAAAAAAGAAATCTTTATTGACATGGCATGAAACTGTAAAGAAAACCCTTTTTTTATTTCATATGCATTCTTCTCTAAGAAATTACATTTCCATTGTGAGTTTTTTAAAGGGTTGTCAAGGATCTTTAGAGATTTACCAATGACCTGGAACCAACGTAAAAAAACAAGACATTAGTTTGACAGAAAAAAATACTTTTAAAATATGGCTACTTGAAAAACGCAGTAAATTAACTTGTAAAGATAGTGCTGCTGTAATGATATTAACCTGCAGAATAAAGTTATGTCATTTATATGATTTCTGTAACACTATATAAAAGCAAAATAAAAATAAAAACAGATCATCTCACCTCCCACATATGAATGAAAAATGTATATGTACCCCAAAATGCAACACTGAAAACTATAGTTTAGACCGCAAAATCAACTCCTCACAAGCTCGGCCTATGGAAATTAAAGGAAACCGGTCATCCTGTTCACCCACACTGAACCCAATACATTGGCTTATAGTGTGGGTGAACAGGAGACCGATGCGGGGTCAGTGAATTTAATACGTACCTTCAGTCCAGCACGGTGGCCTTCCGAAGGTCTGCTTCTATCTTTGGTGAATTGCGCACTGGAGGCCCGCCGGGTGAATTTGAATATTAATGGTCGCTGGTCACATGTGCGTTTTATACCTACTGAGCGTTCATGTGACCAGTGATAATGAATTATTAAATTCACCCTCCAGTGCGCAATTCACTGAAGATAAAAGCGGAACTTCGGAGGGATACCGCACCGGACTGAAGTTACGTATTTAACTCACTGACCCCACATCGGTCTCCTGTTCACCCACACCATAACCCAGTGTATTGGGTTTAGTGTGAGTGAACAGGATGACCATTTTACGAAGGATTGCAGTAACACATGTTTTGCTATACACATGTTTATTTCCTTTGTGTGTATTGGAACTAAACCAAAAAGGGAGGGGAAAAAAAAAAGCAAATTAGACATAATATCACAGCAAACTCCAAAAATGGGCTGGACAAAATTATTGGCACCCTTAACTTAATATTTGGGTGCACACCCTTTGGAAAAAATAACTTAAATCAGTCACCTCCTATAACCATCAATAAGATTCTTACACCTCTCAGCCGGAATGTTGGACCACTCTTCCTTTGCAAACTGCTCCAGGTCTCTCTTATTGGAAGGGCGCCTTTTCCCAACAGCAATTTTATGATCTCTCCACAGGTGTTCAATGGGATTTAGATCTGGACTCATTGCTGGCCACTTCAGAACTCTCCAACGCTTTATTGCCATCCATTTCTGGGTTCTTTTTGGCGTATATTTGGGGTCATTGTCTTGCTGGCAGACCCAAGATATCGGACACAAACACAGGTTTTTGACACTGGGCTGTACAGTGCAACACAAATTCCGTTGGTAATCCTCAGATTTCATGATGCCTTGCACACATTCAATCGCCAAGCAAGAAAAAGCAAGAGCACATAGGGGCACACACCAGCAATTATACAATACGTAATTTTATTGAATCACATTAAAAAGTCAAAGAAGGTGTGTGACAAATTTAAAAACAATTAAAATGTGGGAGCCAGTAAATATATGGCCTCCCTACACCACTGAGGAGGAAACTGGAGAGTCCCCTCAAGGGACACCCGCAATCCCTATGTGCAAATAACACAAATACAAATACTTAGTACCCCAATACAGGTAAGCAAATAATGTTAAATAAATTGCACTAGTCCTGGCAGCAGTATTGGACACACAGAGTAATAAATAATTCCAAATCATATAATAGTATCTGTGCAAAGGAGCTATTAAAAGCAACAACCGTTAAGAAATATAAGGTCACAATACCCGTAGTCAAAAGCTGGTAATAACACTAGTCTTTCTGATCACAAGGGAGAAAAAAGCATTAAAGATACATCACATAATAGGTACAGGAGCGGGTGTCCCCCCAGAAACGGTCCCCACGTGTTCCGTCACCAAGGGTTGCTTCCTCAGGGGCACTGCCAGGACTAGTGCAATTTATTTAACATTATTTGCTTATCTGGGGTCCTAAGTAATTGGGGAGTATTTGTGTTATTTGCACATAGGGATTGCGGGTATCCCTTGAGGGGACTCTCCAGTTTACTGGGGGTCCTTCTCTGTGGTGTAGGGAGGCCGTATTTACTGGCTCCCACATTTTAATTGTTTTTAATTTTGTCGCATACACCTTCTTTATCTTTTCATGTGATTCAATAAAATTAAGTATTGTATAATTGCTGGTGTGCTGCCCTATGTGCTCTTGCTTTTTCTTGCTTGGCGATTGTTCTATCTAAGATTTACTGTTGGCACCCAGGTTGTGATTTATTGAGGTTGAGCCCACATCTCTTTTTAAACAGTTGCACACATTCAAGGCACCCAGTGCCAGAGTCAGCAAAATAACCGAAAAACATAATTGAACCTCCACCATATTTCACTGTAGGTACTGTGTTCTTTTCTTTGTAGGCCTCATTCCGTTTTCGGTAAACAGTAGAATGTTGTGCTTTGCCAAAAAGCTCTATCTTGGTCTCATCTGTCCGCAAGACATTTCACAAAAGGATTTTGGCTTACTCAAGTTCATTTTGGCAAAATGTTGTCTTGCTTTTTTGTGTCTGGGTGTCAGCAGTGGGGTCCTCCTGGGTCTCCTGCCATAGCGTTTCATTTCATTTAGATGTCGACGGATAGTTTGTGCTGACACTGATACTCCCTGAGCCTGCAGGACAGCTTGAATATCTTTGGAACTTGTTTGGGGCTGCTTATCCACCATCCGGGCTATCCTGCGTTGACACCTTTCATAAATTTTTCTCTTCCGTCTACGCCCAGGGAGATTAGCTACAGTGCCATGGGTTGATTACTTCTTGATAATGTTGTGCACTGTGGACAAAAGCAAATCTAGATCTCTGGAGATGGACTTGTAACCTTGAGATTGTTGATATTTTTTCACAATTTTGGTTCTCAAGCCCTCAGACAGTTCTCTTCTCCTCTTTCTTTTGTCCATGCTTAGTGTGGCACACACAGACACACAATGCAAAGACTATGTAAACTTCTCTCATTTTCATCTGCTTTCAGGTGTGATTTTTATATTGTCCACACCTGTTACTTGCCCCAGGTGAGTTTAAAGGAGCATCACATGCTTGAAACAATTGTTTTTCAATCATTATAACGAGATATCATTGAATCATTAAATAAATACAGCAATCCTGCAGTAAAAAAGTCCTTAACACAGGTATATCAATCATATAATTAAAATGTTACGACCGTTAGAAGAAACCCGCAAAGTCAAACTAGGCTGGAAAACTGAGCAAGTGATTTATCATTTTAGCATCATGTTATCCAAGTATAAGAAACGTAATTCCATAGAAAAATTCCTAATGCATTTCGTAAAAAGCCTTACATTTATAGGGTATATATCTCTAGTAGCACAAGCTGGGCACAAAATATTCGGTAAAAAAAATTTGGAAATTTGGAAATATAGAAATGTTGCTTCTCTGTACACACCTGCTGGATTAACACACCTGCTGGATTAACACTAAAAATCTGCAAGAATTGGTAAACTCCTAAATGGTTAACAAACTTCCTCATTGATGTTTTGAATACTTTGAGGAGTGCAGTTTTTAAATGGCATGGCCCATATGGGTTTCTAATATGTCTAAAAATTTCCTTGAAGATTTGTAACTGCTTTTAACCCCTTAAGTACGCAGGGAGTACATGTACGCCCTGTGCCCTTTCCCCTTATAAATTAATCCTGGATGCTCAGTTGGGCTGGGTCTCGATCAGCTGAGAGGATGGCAAGAGGGCCCTTACCTTCCTCCTTGCTGTCCGATCGGTGCTCCAATGCTCCATGAAGCAACAGCAGCCTGGAGCAATGGAGCGCCGATAACACTGATTAATGCTGTTCTATGGAGCAGCATTGAACAGTGTATGCAGTCTGAAGATTGCAAGTAATAGTCCCCTGTGGGGACTAAAAATTTGTAAATTAAAAAAGTTAATAAATGGGATTTTAACCCCTTCCCTAATAAAAGTTTGAATCAGCCCCCTTTTCCCATAAAAAAAAAAAATTTAAACTAAAATAAACATAAACATATGTGGTGTTGCTGCATGCCAAAATGTGTAAACTATAAAATTATAAAGTTAATTAAACTGCACCGTCAATGGCATATACATAAAAAGAAAAAGTCCAGAATTGCATATTTTTGGTCACTTTGTTTACCTTAACCCCTTAAGGACTGAACCCTTTTTCACCTTAAGGACTGAGCCCTTTTTCGCAATTCTGACCACCGTCACTTTAAGCGTTAATAACTCTAAAACGCTTTAACCGAATATTCTGATTCTGAGATTGTTTTTTTTCGTGACATATTATACTTTATTTTGGTAGTAAATTTTCGGCGTTACTTGCATCCTTTCTTGGGGAAAAATCTCAAAATTTCATGAAAATTTAAATTTTGCATTTTTCTAACTTTGAAGCTCTCTGCTTGTAAGGAAAATGGATATTCCAAATAAATTTTATTTTTATTCACATATACAATAAGTGCACTTTTTATGTTGGCATCATAAAATGGACATATTTTTAGTTTTTGAAAAAATTAGAGGGCTTCAAAGTAGAGCAGCAATTTTCAAAAATGTCATGAAAATTGCAAAATCTGAAGGGACAGATGTTACAGAACTACAACTCCCAGCATGCCTGGGCGGTCTAGGCATGCTGAGAGTTGTAGTTTGGCAACATCTGGAGGGCTACCGTTTGGGCACCACTGTAACAGTGGTCACCAAACTGTGACCCTCCAGATGTTGCAAAACTACAACTCCCAGCATGCCCAGACAGCCTTTGGCTGTCTGGGCATGCTGGGAGTTGCAGTCCGGCCTTCCTAGTGGTTGCCACAGTAAAGATCACTTTCACTTTCATTTCTCCCCCCCATCGAGTCCCTACCTGAGCCGTGATATCCGCTGGATGTCTGCGATGATCGCCGGGCCCCACGCATCTTCTCCTCAGGTACAGGCTTCCATCTTCTCCCCCCCGTTCTGCCTGACATCCAGGGGTGGGCAGAACGGGGGGGGGTTCCATGGCTACCCCCTGTCCTGCACGGCCATTGGTCAGAACTCAGTTCTGACTAATGGCAGGGGATAGGAGGAGATTGCAGCACTGCGACCTCACTCCTATCCCTTAGGATGATCGGGGCTGTCACTGACATCTCCGATCATCCCTACTTTCCGGGAAATCGGGTCACCAGAGACCCGATCAGCCCGGAATTGGAGATAATCGCATGTCTGAACTGACATGCGATTTTCTCCGATCGCCGACATGGGGGGTCTCAGGACCCCCCTCGGCGATGTGCCGGGATTCCTGCTGAATGATTTCAGCAGGCATCCCGATCCGGTCCCCAACCGGCTAGCAGCGGGGACCAGAATTCCCACGGGCGTATCCATACGCCCTCAGTCCTTAAGGACTTTAACCCCTTAAGGACCCGGGGTTTTTCCGTTTTGCATTTACATTTTTTTCCTCCTTACCTTTAAAAAAATCATAACTCTTTCAATCTTTCACCTAAAAATCCATATGATGGCTTATTTTTTGCACCACCAATTCTACTTTTTAATGACATCAGTCATTTTACCCAAAAATATATGGCGAAACGGAAAGAAAAATCAATGTGAGACAAAATTGGGAAAAAAAACGCCATTTTGTAACTTTTGGGGGCTTCCGTTTCTGCACAGTAAATTTTTCGGTAAAAATGACACCTTCTTTTTATTCTGTAGGTCCATACGGTTAAAATGATACCCTACTTATTTAGGTTTGATTTTGTCTTCTGAAAAAAATCAAAACTACATGCAGGAAAATTTATACGTTTAAAATTGTCATCTTCTGACCCCTATAACTTTTTTATTTTTCCGCGTATGGGGCGGTATGAGGGCTCATTTTTTGCGCCGTGATCTGAAGTATTTAGCGGTACCATTTTTGCATTGATAGGACTTATTGATGGCACTATTTGGACTTTGGAATTTTTTTGCGCGCACGCCATTGACCGTGCGGTTTTATTTATGATATATTTTTATAATTCGGACATTTCCGCACGCGGCGATACCACATATCTTTATTTTTATTTACACTTTTTTTTTTTATGGGAAAAGGGGGGTGATTCAAACTTTTAATAGGGGAGGGGTTAAATGATCTTTATTCACTTTTTTTCACTTTTTTTTTGTAGTGTTATAGCTCCCATAGGGACCTATAACACTGCACACACTGATCTTTTACATTGATCACTGGTTTCTCATAAGAAACATAAGGCACTGAGCAGTCATTCGGCGATCGGACAGCGAGGAGGCAGGTAGGGACCCTCCAGCTGTCCTGTAAGCTGTTTGGGATGCCGCGATTTCACCGCAGCTATCCCAAACAGCTCCCTGAGCTAACCAGCATGGTTTCACTTTCATTTTAGACGCAGCGTTTAGATCGGGAGTGGACTCAGGGCGTCCACAGGTACGCCCTGGGTCCTTAACAGGTTAAAATGGGGGCGTATGGATACGCCCACCGTCCTTAACAGGTTAAAAATGTATAGAAATAAAAAAGGCCCATCAAAACAAAAATGGTACCGATGGAAAACTAAAGATCACGGTTTATTATTGGTGCTTGTCAACACCAGTGGGTATGTTTTGGGTCTATAAATTGGGCAATGTTGTAATCATATGGACCTACAGGATAAAGATAATGGGGGAGACTTATCAATCAGCCTGAAACCATTGTTTAGTTTTTCCCACAGTAACCAATCACTGCTCAGCTTTTATATCTTAACGAGCTCTTGTAAAGTGAAAGTTGAGCTGTGATTGGTTGCTGGGGGAAAAACAGACAATTAGGGTTTCAGGATGATTGATAAATCAGGGCCAATGTGTAATTTTTACTTAAAAGTGCACTGTGTAGAAACGGAAGCCCCCAAAAGTTACAATATGGCATTTTTTTTTCAATTCCACCCACAAATAATTGTTTTTGGATTTGCTGTAGATTTTGTGGTGAAATGATTGGTGTCATTACAAAGTACAATTGGTGGCACATTTGACACATTTTTTGATACACACACATGCACGCTGCCAGTAGAGCAGAGGATACAATAGGGTTGACAACAATTTTGGTTAAAATAGTATGCAACCATTATTAGCCTTATTAGCCATGTTAAGAAGTGGTGTTTTTATTTTGTTACTCTATTTTTTTCAGAATCTGGAACGTGTCCTTACATTTGCTCGGCCCATTTGAAATGATTGTGCAGAAATCTACCTGACCGCTTCTTTTCTCCAGTTTCTGCTCCTTTTTTGTAACAGAGAAGAATAAGAGAAAAGGTAAAAGACAATAGCTGCTGGACAAAATACTACTGACTTTCCATGTGAAAAGCTGCTGTAATGTGTGGCCATTGTGCTGGGGTGAGACACAGTAGGTGTGATACAATAACACCCGGCTTAAAGATCTCCACGGTGGAGTCTCCTAGGCCCAACTTTCTGAATAACATTTTTCTTTATTTTACAAGTTCAGCAAACATGTAATCACTTCTTGATCACACTGATATCTGCTGACATCCCATCTTCTGTAACCATGGAAATATCAGATGCTTCTAATTACTGCAAGAGCTTCTTATGTTCCATACATGAATATGTATATCTCGGCGTTAGAAACAAAGAACCAACTTCCAGTAAGGGATTATTTGCAAATACGGTAGTTCCTTTAATATTCTGGTAAACAGTGTTTAAAATGTATACTCCTTTATATCTTATTCCTCCAAAAATTTGCTAATTTCCTGAAACAAAAAAATATGGAACTACAGTAATACTACCTACCTCCTATGTATACATATTTGACTAAAATAATGCTGACTTCTATGTACAAAAATATAGAAAAGTTTGCATACTCCTGGATAATTGGTAATAAATGTACAGAATTGTCTCCTAAATTCATCCTTTTATCTCAAGTGATTTTTTTCAAAAGTGACTTGATAGACATTTTGCACTAGTCAAAAATTTATGTGCAAATATAAAAAAAATTCAACTGTAGGTTATAACAGAATGGCACATTCATAAACAAAAACAGGCAACAAATAAAAAATGAAATGACCCCTGTTCAAAAGTCTACATACTCTTAGTTCTTAATACTATGCCTTTCCCCCTACAGCATTTAGTCTTCTGCGATACTTTTCTATGAGGTGCCAAATTCTTGCAGGTGGTAAAGCGGACCACTCACCTTGTTAAAGTGCCTACAGGTCATGCAAAGTCTCTGACTGTCTTTCATGAAGCACACATTTGAGATCTCCCCAGAATGGTTTGGTATTATTAAAGGGCTTATCCACCATAAGGTTTAGTAGGTACCTGGCAGGCAGTAATGGACATGCTTAGGAAGGATTCTTGGGTATAAATGGCTATGTTGTGAGATTACCATAACACTATGGCTAGCTTTTTGTGAACTAGCATTTCCTGTTTGACTTTTCTTTTTTTTTACTACAAATCCCCCAATTCCATTTTCCATTTCCATCTTTTTATATCCTTTCCCAACTTTATAAAGGCCCATTACCTTGTTATGCAGATCATTTGACAGTTCTTTTCTGTTCCCCATGGCTCAGTATCTCACCTGTTCAGTGCATCCACGTGAGAGCTAACAAACTCATTGGGGGAGAACTTAACCTGTGTAGAGGAAGAGCGGTGCAGTTGCCCATAGCAACCAATCAGATTACTTGCTATGGGCAAATGCACCTGCACTTTTTCTCTGCAGAGGTTTTGATAAATGTTCCCAGTGACTATTTATACACAGACACTATTTGCAAAAAAAACAAAACACTGGTGCATGAAATTAACCTTGAATTGCCATATTAATCCATGTATGTCACCTTGTGTGTCTGTAAGAAGGCTAAACATTCAAAGGCATCATCATTTTTTGGCATCATCATGATTTAAAAAAGGAGCAAAACAAATGTGTGATAGTAAATCGTCATATTATCACTGCCCTAAAATAAATGACAGTTTTTTAAATCTGATCAGTCATATTTAGTAAATCTGTGCCTACGGATTGAGCATAACTGTATCTACTAGAATAGTACCCCCATATATATACAAGAATATTAGTAATATTGCCAATATGTACAGGAAAATACCTACCATAATACTGTTCTCTATGCACAATGATAAAAGTACTATTACTGTACCCTTGTACAAGAATTTTAACTACTTTAAAACTGCCCCCATATACAAGAAAAAAAAATACTATAATCCTGCCTCCTATGTACAAGAATGTAACTACTACCGTGTTTCTCTGAAAATAAGACCGGGTCTTATATTAATTTTAGTCACAAAAAACACACTAGGGCTTATTTTCAGGGTAGGGCTTATTTATTTACCATATGTACCTTGAACAAACTGGGGGGCTGTAGCAGTGGGGAGGATGGGGGCTGTAGCAGTGGGGAGGATGCCGCACCCCCCCATCTTCCACACTACTACAGCCCCCATCCTCCCAGAGTCCCCCATCCTCCACACTCCTGCAGCCCCCCATCCTCCACACTCCTGCAGCCCCCCATCCTCCACACTCCTGCAGCCCCCCCATCCTCCACACTGCTACAGCCCCCCATCCTCCACACTGCTACAGCCCCCGATCCTCCACACTCCTACAGCCCCCCATCCTCCACACTGCTAAAGCCCCCCCTCCTCCCCTTCCCCTGTCATCCTCCACAGTCCTACAGTGCCCCCCACCCCTCTGCCAATTATAAACTACGGTACACATTTCATCCCCAGCGGAGACCAGCACTTCCCCACCTTCATATGGTAGCGTCCGCAACTTGTACTGTACGGAAGCTGCAGCTCTCGGCGGCGGCAGGATCTCCTTCTGTTGCTTAGCAGCCGGGGGCAGGAACACGTCCGTGATGTCGGCCGTGCATACGTGCGGACGTTTTAAAGCGACAGCGTCCCTGCCCCGGCTCAATTATGGTAACTTGCCGTGGGACCAGCCAAAGGAGAGGGGTTGGCGGGGAGGGGGGGGGTGTGGTTTGGGGAGTCTGCGGGCATTGCTGGCGGCCTCGGTCCGGATCTGGACCGCGGTCCGCCAGTTGATTACCCATGGCCTACGTCTTATTTTCGGGGTAGGGCTTATATTGCAGCCCACCCTGATAATCCTGCTAGGGCTTACTTTCAGGGTAGGGTTTACTTTCGGGGAAACACGGGGAACACATTATACTTTCCCCATGTACAAGAATATAACTGCTATAATACTGTCCCCATTTACAAGAATATTACTACTATAATACTGCTGGTTCCATTTCCAGTTTCTGCACAAGTGTAAACATGTGGATCTATATATAAATCTGTGTTCAGATATGCGCAGATACTTGTGCATATATTCATTCAGTAGCATTAAGTTGTTAAACAGGTTTCCATTCATTTAAGTACAGAGGTGTAAATGCCTCAGTCTTTTGTCATTTTAGGAGACCCCCATTGTTTTGTTTAGTCATGTGATCTACAATATACCGTAATTGTTTCAGAATTCCCAAAAATTCTACCAAGTTGGTTACACACATACAGTATTTACTTGACATAGTTATGTTAGAGTATTTGGCTTTACGTCATATATATTTCCTAAAGAATTTGTCATAGGACCTACTCATCAAGGCTAAGACGTGCACTGAGATCATCAACACTTAGATGTGCAGGTTTTTTTTAGGGGCGATGAGGCTGTTTGGCTCTGGTATGAGCAACTTCCCACCATCACATTCTTATTTTACTATTTACATATAAATCCAGTCCACATAAAGGGTTTATAACAGTTAAAGTGGAAAAGATTTTTTTTATTAAATCAACTGGGGCCATAAAGTTAAATAGATTTGTAAATTATTTCTATTTAAAAATCGTAATCCTTCCAGTACTTATCAGCTGCTATATGCTCCACAGAAAGTTTTTATTTTATTTATTTTTTATTTATATATTTACTTTCTCTCTAACCACAGTGCTCTCTGCTGACACCTCTGTCCATTTTAGGAACTAGAGTACAAAGTACGAGCAAATCCCCATAGCAAACCTATCCTGCTCTGGACAGTTCCTGACATGGACAGAGGTGTCAGCAGAGAGCACTGTGGTCAGACTGAAAAGAACTATACAACATCCTCTGTAGTATACAGCAGCTGATAAGTACTGGAAGGATTAATACCGTATTTTTCGCCGTATAAGACGCACTTTTTCTTCCCCAAAACGTGGGGGGAAAAGTTGGTGCGTCTTATACGGCGAATATACGCCCGAGGCTGCTGCGGGCGAGAGCGGGAAGTCAGCTGTAAGTACAGAGGCTGCGGCGGTGCGGTACAGCGCTGACTACCCGCTCCCCACCCGCAGCAGCCTCATGACCCCCGGTGAATTTTTCACCTCTCACCGGCTATGTTTATTGCCCTACGCCTGGAACATACAGTTCCGGGTGCCGGGCAAGTGAATTACTAATAACTGTATACTAAAAACCAGGGGGCCTCCAGCTGTTCTGAAACTACAACTACCAGCATGCCCGGACCAGCAAAAGCTGTCTGGGCATGCTGGTAGTTGTAGTTTCACAACAGCTGGAGGCCCCCTGGTTTTTAATATACAGTATTAGTTTTTACCTGCTCTGGCCGGCCCCCGCCTGCAGCCGCACACAGGAGCCGGCCCGGGCAGATAAAATCATAGGTTTTCCTATGCCGGACATCCCTATGTCCCGAAAAATCTTTTCGGGACATAAGGCTGTCCGCGGGTCACTCACCATTCCCCGGCCGATGCGCGTCCTCCTCCGGTCCTCCTGCGGTCTTCCTGCGATCCTCCGCCTCTCTATGGTTGTACGCACGGGACCTCAGTGGCGTCCCGTGCGTACAACCATAGAGGTGCCGGAGGACCGGAGGAAGACGCGCGCCGACCGGGGCCTGGTGAGTGACCGGCGGTGTGTAATCTTCAGCGTTCCGGTCACCGCTCCTCCGGTCCCGGCATCTACTGCTATGGTCCATAGGCCATAGCAGTAGATGTGACACTGGGCCAGAGGAGCAGTGACCGGATCACTGTGGGGGCAGCACACAGAGATACAGCCTCCAGCCATACACTGTATATGGCTGGAAGCTGTATGTCTGTGGGGGGGAGCTGCCTACTATTGCGGGGGAACTATACTGCCAGCCATTGTGGGGGAACTATACTGCCAGCCATTGTGGGGGAACTATACTGCCAACCATTGTGGGGGAACTATACTGCCAACCATTGTGGGGGAACTATACTGCCAACCATTGTGGGGGAACTATACTGCCAACCATTGTGGGGGAACTATACTGCCAACCATTGTGGGGGAACTATACTGCCAACCATTGTGGGGGAACTATACTGCCAACCATTGTGGGGGAACTATACTGCCAACCATTGTGGGGGAACTATACTGCCAACCATTGCGGGGGAACTATACTGCCAACCATTGCGGGGGAACTATACTGCCAACCATTGTGGGGGAACTATACTGCCAACCATTGTGGAGGGTGGGGAGCTGCCTACCATTTTGGAGGGGGGGGGGGGAGCTGCCTACCATTGTGGGGGAACTATACTGCCAACTATTGTGGGGGGGAGCTGCCAGTGCCTACCATTGTGGGGGAACTATACTGCCAACTATTGTGGGGAAACTATACTGCCAACCATTGTGGGGGAACTATACAGCCAACTATTGTGGGGGAACTATACTGCCAACCATTGTGGGGGGGAGGGGGGAGGAGCTGCCTACCATTGTGGGGGAACTATACTGCCAACTATTGTGGGGGAACTATACTGCCAATCATTGTGGGGGGGAGGGGGAAGGAGCTGCCTACTGTTGTGGGGGAACTATACTGCCAACTATTGTGGGGGGAGGGGGGAGGAGCTGCCTACCATTGTGGGGGAACTATACTGCCAACTATTGTGGGGGAACTATACTGCCAACTATTGTGGGGGAACTATACTGATATAAAATATTTTACTACAGTATTTGGTTCAGAATCTTTTTTTTCTAGATTTTCCTCCTTTAAAATTGGGTGCGTCTTATATGCCGGAGCGTCTTATATGGCGAAAAATACGGTAATTTTAAATAGAAGTCAGTTACAAATCTGTTTAACTTTATGGCATCAGTTGATTTAAAAAAATGTTTTCCAGTGAAATACCCCTTTAATCTTAACCCTTGGCTGTGGCTTTATTTATGCTAGCCATACACATAAGCTCATGTCTCCTCCTACAGTCCTTCTTATTCTCCAGACTCCTCTGCCCCCTTCCAGACTCCCCTCTTCCCCTCTTGAGACTCCTCTGGTTACGGCTTATCTTCTTGTGAACAAAAGGATCAGGCAGTTAAAATCCAATATGCCTGATCCTTGGTAAATCTCTATACACAGTCAGTGATATATATTACTGTATAAGCTGGGGTTGTGATCATTAGAAGTGCAGGGCTAGATCTGTAGTGTCATACACCAGAGGCACTAAAGCCTGTGTTATATAGAGGTTGAGATTTTGTACAGTGCAAGTAGAGACTGCTATATACTAGACTGGGTTACTTTTTCTTGCTGAATCCTGAATGACAATTGTTGTAACTTATGCAAATCTACAGCAGTAGAAAAACAATAGTATCTCCACCAGATAATGCGGCGGAGCCATCACTAAGAGAACATTCTTGCACTTTGTACTTGTTGCGTTACTACTTGTATAACACAGTTTACACAGCATCTTGGGCAGATTACTATGACAAAGATCTGCTTTACTGCTTCTCCTGCCAGACTAGTCCCCACAAGAGCTCAAAATATGTATTACTAACAAAATTTACCTACTTTTTTTTTATTATCATTAGTATTATTATTGATATTATTATTTATGATTTATTTATTGCTTTTTAGAGTTTTTTTTAAGGGGGCATTTTATGAGTTTTATGCAAATTACATGTTTTCTTGCAATTTCCAAGTGTTTTGAAGCTTTTAAACCTCAACACTCCAAAAACATGTTAAAAAACCTGATATTTTCAGATGTAAAACAACCCAAGCAAGTACCATGCATTTATTGTACGGCTGGTACAAATATAGCTGTTATATTCACTTTCTCATTGATACAGTATTGTTCAGTGGGAATTTTTTTTTGTTTTTTAAGACCTACAATGGATGCTTTACATCTTAATATGTGTTAACATAGCCATTAGAGATGAGCGAACTTACAGTAAATTTGATTCGTCACAAACTTCTCAGCTCGGCAGTTGATGACTTATCCTGCATAAATGAGTTCAGCTTTCAGGTGCTCCGGTGGGCTGGAAAAGGTGGATACAGTCCTAGGAAAGAGTCTCCTAGGACTATATCCACCTTTTCCAGCCCACCGGAGCACCTGAAAGCTGAACTAATTTATGCAGGAAAAGACATCAACTGCCGAGCCGAGAAGTTTGTGACGAATCGAATTTACTGTAAGTTCGCTCATCTCTAATAGCCATACGGTGAATTTTTCCCTAAAAAAAAAAATATCCCCAGTAACTAAAAGTCTTTGGGTACGTTCACACGAGCGGATCCCCAGCGCGTATTATGTTGCGGATCCGCCGCTGAAGGACCGCTGTATGCTGCCTTTACAGGCGCCTGCTCGGAGCGGCAATAACCCGCTACAAGCAGACACATTGAAGCGATGTGCGAGTCGCTGTGCATGCAGAGTGTACACGCACACCTCGCGGCCGCTCCCCCTGCTGCCGCGATGTGCGAGAATACTGCGCATGCGCACGGAAACTCGACACATCGCAGTGTGTCTGCTCATGCCACTCCGAGCAGGCACCTGTAAAGGAAGCATACAGCGGTCCTTCAGCGGCGGATCCGCAGCGTAATACGTGCTGGGGATCCGCTCATGTGAATGTACCCTTTAAGTAGTCTTCTTATGTCAAGGTATTACACATTTTATTTAGCTGATCCAATGTTTTATCTGGGTGACAGCCGGCTTCAGCAGCCCAACATCCTCCAGTTATCAATCTACTTTTTTGGCTCCTAAATGGTAACTATGCCTGGATATACTATGATACCTGACAAAGCGAAGCTTCGTGAGGATGAAAAGAGTTTGTTATCTAACCCAGCTGTTCTGGTTGGCAACTCTGCTTAGTTTTATGGTAACACACCCCTGCTACTATATAGCTGAATAACTGGCAGACTTGCCATTTAGGATCCCTGACAAGCAAGGTGAAACCCCCTGGAATTTATAAAGGCAGCCATGTAACTTGTCACTTAGACCATGTTCACAAGTTGGAATTTCCACACGGAAATTCCGCTGCAGCAAAGTCCCGTTGAATCTGCAGAAAGAATGAACTGTTCTTTCTTTCTGTGGACACCACATGGACTGCATAGCTGTCTATGAGATGGCGCATTCCTGTGCGGTCCTATCACTGGCACATTATGCTGGTGCCTGCAGACTGCGGAATGTCCGCACGGAGATTTAACGTGTGGACATTCCAGCATCCGAACATAAGCCTTCGATTTTCACTAAAATTGTTCTGGTGGTTTATGATAAGATGGCAATTCAGGCACTAATTTACCTTGTTTGCACAGAGTCTTTTTCATGCAGATTCTGGTGTCCTGATAACTGTGGATTCTACTTCCTGTTGCTTTCAGTTGCGCTGTAGTTCAGTGTGAACATTCCACTTCTTCCACATTTTCCAACCGACTATAGAACCATAGTTACTAATGGATACAACGTTTATATGGTTGACAAAAAACACAAGCAAACCCTGATTTGAGGTGTATGACACATACAGAGGCCCTCATTTACTACTGCAAACCTGACATGTTTTGTCGGGATGTGCGCCCGAATCTTGCACATTGCGCCAGAAATTCTTTCTGCGTCAGAATTGAAAAAAAAAAAAAGACTAAGGCTGGGTCCACACTACGTTTTGTCCCATACGGGAGCGCATACGGCAGGGGGGAGCTAAAACCTCGCGCTCCCGTATGTGACCGTATGCGCTCCCGTATGCCATTCACTTCAATGAGCCGACCGGAGTGAAACGTTCGGTCCGGTCGGCTCATTTTTGCGCCGTATGCGCTTTTACAACCGGACCTAAAACCGTGGTTGACCACAGTTTTAGGTTTCACTCCGGTCGGCTCATTGAAGTGAATGACATACGGGAGCGCGAGGTTTTAGCTCCCTCCTGCCGTATGCGCTCCCGTATGGGACAAAACGTAGTGTGGACCCAGCCTAACTCTCCATTTTACACAAAAAAAGGGGCGTGGACATTGGGGAAAGGGGTGTGGTTACTGAAAAGGGGCGTGTTCCCGACATTTTCACAAAATCCCAACATGTTTACTAAGGTTTCCACTGAAAATGTGGTGGATTTCAGCTGAGGAAAACCCTACAGATCAGAGAATGTGTGAAAAAGCTAAATGGAAAGTGGAAAATGTAGAGAAACCTTAGTAAATACCGTGGAAAAAAAATTGTAGGGTATTAAAACCCACAAAGAAACCTACACAACAGTCTTAGTATATCAGGGTCAATGTCTCAGAACATACATTGCTGTAAAGCTGATCCTTCATACACATATATATATATATATATATATATATATATATATGTGTGTGTGTGTATGTATATATATATATATATATATATATATATATATATATGTGCATATATATATATATATATATATATATATATATATTTTTTTTTTTTTATTATATATATGTATATAAAACTTGATATGGACTTTCCTGTTTGTGACATTTCTCTGCATGTTCTATGTGAATCTATGGGGCTCATCCTTACATTTCTGTCTCATGTTTTCTGTAGAGTCTAGAGCAGCGGTCTGCCATCCGACATCTGCTGAGAGTTGTAGAATAGACAGGACTCCATTCTCCTGCTGGTAATTTGATGCAGCTATTGTGTCAGCAGAGGTGGTTGATATGGAGGAAGTTACAGCCCTGTACTCAGATCTACAGAGCTTCTCATGTACCTGGTAAGGGACAAATCATCACATAAGATGCAGGAATTGGGAAGGAAGAGGCCATTGCACAATTCTGCTTTGGAGAACTGGCAATGGCAGCAGCTATAAAGCAGTTAGCAGGTATCTTGCAACAACTGTGCATTATGCAATTCATTGCGGAGGCTGCTGCCCATGTCCTGGTTATTCCATGTGCTTGATGGAGATCATGTTATAAAAAAAACTGCATACACGAAGTGTGGCGGTAACTGATCCATAATCACCTCCTAAAGCCTGTTTAATATTATAAGTATATAGCAGTGTTTCCCAACCAGGGTGCCTCCAGCTGTTGCAAAACTATAACTCCCAGCATGCCCGGACAGCCAACGGCTGTTTAATATTAAAAGTATATAGCAGTGTTTCCCAACCAGGGTGCCTCCAGCTGTTGCAAAACTACAACTCCCAGCATGCCCGGACAGCCGTTGGCTGTCCGGGCATGCTGGGAGTTGTAGTTTTGCAACAGCTGGAGGCACCCTGGTTGGAAAACACTGCTATATAGTGTAGTTGTATACTACTGAGTCTACAAATGTATCCATTATGTCACTATGTTGCACTGCAGTAGTATATAGCTATGAACAGAGCTATAGTTATGACTGGATAAAACAGGAAGTGTGTGTTTTGATATACAAACTACATACAGTGCCACCTAGTTACCTATCTGCAGGCATTTTGATCCAGATTTGTGGGTTGAAGATCCCTTTTGCCTGGTTGGAACAAATGTCACATCATTACAGGCTATACATGAATAAAGGCTTGTGTAGGGTTATCCTTTATACCAATTGGCTCCCCCCCCCCTTTTTTTAAATCCAGGAACCTCCCTTCAAAGGGCACCCCTGGGAGGAGTAATAACCTCATGTGAGTGGTTTAGCTGCATTGTAAAGCATCTCATATAGTGAGGTACTATCATTAATAATTTAGGACACACCATCATAAGCCTAGACATTGTGAACTTACTACAGGAAATGTATTTACACGGACACACATAAGCATTGCTGGATTGTAGACTGGATACATGAGGCGATAGAAAGACAAGAGCTAACAATCTGTTATCCAACATAGAACTTATCCCTATACAACATAGTCCCCTAGGACGTCCTAAATAATGATTAGCACAATTCATATTATCATTCTTATTTCCGCTAAGCCTAAAATAAGTACCAAGGACTCTATTTGCAAACTTTGTACACTAGAAAAAATGTAGAGCTTATTCTTCAGTAGATAAATAAAACAAAATTTTATTAAACAACATAAAAAAAAATGTAAGACTTCACAGACAATATGTACCAATATATAATATGAAGCTTAGGGCCTAATATTATTACAGTATTATGCACCGTTATTTGGTCTTTTTATATCAGGTTCACACTGTGTTTTTGTAGTATATCATAGCTATCTGTGGGCACTTCGTCAAGAAGAGGATGCCGACATATAGTGTAGCTGTAACGGCTGTGGTAGGTGGATCCACTGACCTGTTTCGGAAGATGGCTTGGGTCGTACCCGGGAGCGGTGTCTAAGGTGCAGCTGGTTTTCACCAGAGCCCGCGGCATGGGGGGATGGACTTGCTGTGGCAGGCGGCACCCAGGTCGCTACCCTTGATACGACTCGTCCCCACAGGCAGTCGAGGTATAACATGGCACAGGAAGGATGAGACTCAGACTTAGTCAGGACAGGCAGGAGGTCAGGACAGGTGGCAATGCAGCAATGTCAGGTTACGAAGCAGGAGGCGGCACAGGAGCAAGGTCAGTATATGTAGCAGGGGCTCAGATACATGGCAAGACTAGACACAAAATACACTTTTTGGCCAATTATTGGTGCACTGCCTCTTTAAATTTAGAAGAGTCGGCGTGTGCGCGCCGACAGGAACGGGCAGGAGGAGAACAGAGCGGGGCTCACAAGCGAGCATGCCCCACACAGGACCGAGGGACATGACCGGAGGAGGCAGAGAAATGTGAGCGGCAGTCCGGGGTTCGCATGCGGGCGCGTCACTGCCAGGGACAGAGGGAGACCGGCGAGAACGCTCCCGGCCGGAGTGACTGACCGGAGCACAGGACATGTCAGTAGTGTACTTCAGGTGCCTGAATGTAGTCAGTATATGCTAATTGATCGGGACTTGGTGGTGTGGTTTACTTGCATCATTGTATCTTGTTAAATTAGCATATACCAGCTGGAAGTAACCCGAATATAATTAGGGGGTGACTACATTTGGACCATTAAAATGAATAGGGCACGCTGCAGTACACTACAGTCTATGCCGACACTCCTTTCTTAGCATAGTGCCATGGAGCCTTAGGCTAAACTCATATGACTTTTTTTTTATTTGAATTTTGGAGGAGAATACATGCGTAATACACCTACAAAGCACATTACATCGATGTCAGTGGGATTTATACACCATTGTTTACATGATACATTTTCAGGGTGTAAAAAAAGAGACAACATATTAACTCTTCACACATACACGTATATTAACCCTCCTGCTTCCATTTAAATCAATAAATAAGGTTCAAAAATGCTTGAAAATGAGGAAACACCTCTAAAATTTGTAAGATATATGTGTTTAAGAAGCGATTATGCCTTGAGATATATATATATATATATATATATATATATATATATATATATATCTCAAGGTTAGTTAACAATTTCCCACTTGTTAATGAAGAAACAATGTAATCGTGGTGACACATGCACAATATTTACTAGAGCAGGAACAACTTTCCACCAGTGTAATGTCCCCCCCAGGGCAGATATCCTGCAGTGTTTGCTTCCATACTGACTACTGACTAGTGTCCTGAAGGTTTAGAGAAACTGAATGGATCTTGTGTTTGGCACCAGCCTATTGATGCCACAAGTTAATTCCAAGTGACTAAAGCTAAGGAAGAGCAAAATCCAGAGCTATCCCTGGTGTATTGTGTCCTGTAAAGAACGTTTGTAGCCAAGATCAATACAACAAAAAAGGGACGAGCAGAATTCAGTCCCTCATGTACATGAATGCAGGATAATAGGAAGTAATACATGTAATACATCTAGGAGTGGGAAATCCCTTCCCTCATCTGATAGATCTATATTATTGTCTGCATATGAGAGCAGATGATACAGTACCAGATACCGATGTCCCCCAATCTGTGGCTATGCCCTGATAGCTAAAGGGAGTTGTAGTTTTGCAACTGCTGTAGAACCACAAGTTGGGGAACATGGCTATATGAGAACTTAACGCTGTCCCAGCAAGATAGGAGTTGTGGTTTGGCAACATCTGGAAAGCCACAGCTTGGGGAGCAATGCTATATATGAACTTTGGTAGCCAGGACCTGATGGGGGTTGTAGTTTTACAGGGAGGGAGCATTATTTGCAGTTAGTAGAGAGAATGTAATGCCCGGTGCGCATGCGCGTGGTTCCGACGTAGCGCGATCTTTCGCTCGGCAGTCAGTACTGGCGGATGTTGTCATTATGACATACTTCCGCCAATGATGCCGCCCGGAAGTCGCGCGGCGTTCGGACCACTCTCATGCGCCATTGGAGGGCATGCTACATAAAGGGCCATCAGTTCCTCACTCCCATGAGCCTCTTGAGAAAGGGATTGCCTGAAACACGTGTCGAGGTGGCAGGAGTGTGGGGACGTGTTCAGCATGCTACAGACAGGTACAGTACTTGATCTATTTATTATATGATGGCATGCTGATAGGGACACTGTATATTTCATTTATATCTATACATTAGGTTCCCCACACCCTGCCTTTTGTGTGTGTGGGGGGGGGGGCATTTTTAAGGGTGGGTATTTTTATGTTTTTTTTTCTACCTATTGTTATTGATTGTGATTAATAAAGAGATGTTGGTTACATAATCTTTTTCTGGGCTAATTTTTGTAGGTATATAATTGAGTTTTGGATTAGCCGCTAGGCTTGTAGGTAATATAGTAGAGAGAATGCTCTGCAAAAGGAAATCATGTATATAGATGAGTCTGACTTCGGACACATTGCAAAACTGTGGTCATTATGTCTGTAGCTAGCATTTAATGCAATGAAACAGCCACCTTATTTCTGAGAATAAGGAATGTAACCCCCTTTTTCTGGGGGTCTTGTC
Organism: Hyla sarda; assembly: GCF_029499605.1. Lineage (NCBI taxonomy): Eukaryota > Metazoa > Chordata > Amphibia > Anura > Hylidae > Hyla > Hyla sarda. The sequence continues at coordinate 77,204,952 of NC_079200.1, read as the reverse complement.
CTTTCTGCAGTATTTGAATGAAGGAATTATTCATTCTATAAAGTTCTTTAGATCATGAGATGGTTCCTCCAGTCAATTCATTGTGATTGTTACATTTTACAATCCAGTTCAACCCTAACCACCCCACCCCCACACCACATCAGCACTGCATATCCTAACAGTAAAGGCAAAGAGATTTACAGAAAAAAGGGAACTTTATAAGGGGACTAACTTTATTGTATAGTATAGAACTATATCTTCAAATGCAGCATATTAATTTACCTATTCATTCTCATATATCTGGCAATCCGGCTTAGTTCCTATCCAACGTAGTAGTAAATCTCTACAGGGTAACTGATGGCAGAACGATTCCATAGTTGCATTCACACCACATTTTTGCAGTACAGTTCCCTTATACGTTTTCAATTTGAAAACCATACAGAACCGTATTGAAAACTATATGCATTGACTCTCCATGGAAAACCGTATGCCAAAAGATGCATCCGGTTGTGTACTTTTTGCGTCTTTTACGGTTTTGTAAATTTTTTTCCCGTACCCAAAACTGTAGCCTACCACGGTTTTTGTCCGGGTGAAAAACCTATTGAAACTGTACACAGTTCCTTTAACATGGGAGTCAATGAGAACTGTAGAGAACCGTATGTGCATACGGCTCTATCCGGTTTGCACAATACGGTTTTTGAGTTTGCACATGCGCAGCGCACACCGAATGGAATGAAAAGTTAAAAACATATACTTTTTTTTTTTTAAACAGATGCAACCGGACATCATTTTTCAAACCGTATCCGGTTTTAAGCCATATACAGGTTAAAATTTGTACACACATTTTGATACAGTTTAGTCAGGTTTTGAGGAATCCATTTTTCATCAAAAGTCTGATATGGGAACTGTATTGCAACAACGTGGTGTGAATGCAGTCTTAGTAGGATTGTTTCGGGCATCTAACGTGTCAATTAAAACATGGGACTGGTCCTGTTGTCTTCTCCTATCCAGTTTAGAAATTTTTCTTGTTGAATAGGATAAAAAGCCTGAGAACTGCTGCATTTTTTCATCAGTTTTGGCTTCAGTTTTGGACAGTAATGTATGTTCACCCAGCAAGCTGGATCTCGCATTCACTTTATACACTGACATAGTAGACATTTGTATTGGCCACTGTTCACAGACCTACTCCAAAAGCAGCAGGTTAAAGGGGTACTCCCTCCCTAGACATCTTATCCCCTATCCAAAGGATAGGGGATAAGATGTCTGATCACGGGGGTTCCCGCTGCTGGGAACCCCCGCATTATTGCATGTGGCACCCACCTGTGTTCTCACTGGAACCGCTGGAGGGTCTGAGTCGCGACTCCAGGAACAGAATTCCGTGACGTCAGGACTTCGCCCCCGTGTGACGTCACACCCGTCCCCTCAATGCAAGTCTATGTGAGGGGGCGTCACGCCCCCTCCCATAGACTTGCATTGAGGGGACGGGTGTGACGTCACACGGGGCGGAGTCCTGACGTCACGGACTTCCGTTCCCGGAGTCGCGACTCAGACCCTTCAGCGGTTCCGGTGAGAACACGTGTCGGTGCCGCATGCAATAATGCGGGGGTCCCCAGCGGGGGGACCCCCCGCGATCAGACATCTTATCCTCTATCCTTTGGATAGGGGATAAGATGTCTAGGGTGGGAGTACCCCTTTAAAGCATTGTGGCTAAATTGATCAATGATCTCCAATGTCTTACTTTTATGTAATCAAATCCTTTTCATTAAACATTTTGTAGCTTTATAAAACACAGACAGTGCCATTGTCCACAGTGCCATTTGTTTTTCAGAACAGAGATGTTAGGGTGTCCTAAGATGGATTCATAACAAAGGTTACAGAGCAATCTGCTCCGTGTGCTGGGAAATTACCATTCTCATCTTGTTGCACAGATATTTTCACATTTGTGTAATGCGGAGCACTTTATTGGATTATTATCTCCGTTATGGTCTCATTCACACAGATTCCAACAACTGGCAAAGTGGGTTATACATTGCTAATGCAACGATCATATGAGCAAAACATTAAACCCAGGGGCTCACATGCATCTCTGGCACCGCTTATCTATAGGGCTTATCTGTCTGGTCCATGTTTCCACAACTGCTGACACTGAACATTCTGCAAGCCCCACAAACATACAGTATGGACAGATCCAGCTGAGATTGCAGGGACCTACCTGCTATACACTATTTCTGTATTTCTATGATTTTTAGATTTAGGAAGTGATATCTATAGACTGACATTGCCAACTTTAAAGTCAAGTGTTGAAGAACCGCAGGTTTTTGTCTGTTCTCTAAAAGCCATGTGCTTCTTTCAGCATATGGCGGCCATAAAAACAATGACAGCCCCCCTGATGCAGCTGCTCCCTGCCCTCCTTGAACTCTCCCTGTTTGGAGCATTCACACTTTGATTACTAAACATTTTAAACTACTAAACTATGGAATGTGAAGCGTCCGCGATACAACATTCTTGATGGGGAGCAAAATTTTATTTGCACAGTTTGGGTTTTACTCAGTAATTGTATTTGTTTTAGCCGATGGCAGCAGTCGGCAGTGTGCAGTCCCTTCTGGTAAGTAATCCTAGAGCAAAATATTTAACCCATGAATTCCTGGAATAGCTATGACAACATTGTTTACAGCATGCTGTAAGTCATAAACCACCAGCGATTATTGTGGCCTATATCTTTACCATGCAATATGACTCACTTCATGCTGCATGTTGGGGTTGGATCTTCTTAGCTTTACTTTGCAACTATGTCGCTTTTATCATTTTAATTTATTAATATATTTATTAATTTATTTATGTATTTAATTATTTATTATATTTATTTATTTAATCTCCTTCTTGCTTTCCCTTAGCCATAACTTTTTATTCCTTTTTAAAATCTTTAAGTCAATGTAGTTGAGTTTTTTTTTTTGTGTGTGTGGGATGAGTAAAGCTGGCCAAACTTTCTGCTGTCTGAGCGTTCATTCATACTACAGTTCATTCATACTACAGCTACGGTATCTCTTCCAATCTTCCCTTACACATGCTCAACTCACAAAACAGAGAGAGAAACAGACAGAGGGAAAAAAACATTTACATGTAAGGGCACCTTCACAAAAAACTGCACGTGAAGCCAGGCACTGCAGCTTTCTCAGCCAGGGTGGGGGCAGCCCTGAAGCTCCCATTTGTTTAGATAGGAACGTCAGAGCATGACCACTCTAAGAAGAAAGAAACACACGGTTTTCTGTCTCCCATTAAAGGGGTACTCCACTGAAAAACATTTTCTTTTAAATCAACTGGTGCCAGAAAGTTAAACAGATTTGTAAATTACTTCTAGCAAAAAATCTTAATCCTTCCATTACTTCTCAGCTGCTGTATGCTCCACAGGAAGTTCTTTTCTTTTTTTAATTTCCTTTCTGTCTGACCACAGTGCTCTCTGTCCATGTCAGGAACTCTCCAGATCAGGAGAGGTTTGCTATGGTGATTTGCTCCTACTATGGACAGCTCCTAAAATGGACAGAGGTGTCAGCAGAGAGCAGTGTGGTCAGACAGAAAATAAATTAAAATGAACTTCCTGTTGAACATACAGCAACTGATAAGTACTGGAAGGATTAAGATTTTTAAATAGAAATCATTTACAAATCTGTTTAACTTTCTGGCACCAGTTGATTAAAAAATAAAATAAAAGGTTTTCCAGCAGAGTACCCCTTTAAAGTCAATGGGAGCAGGATTTACTGAAGTGCCATAACTCTTTTATTTTTCCATCTACAGATGTATATAAGGGCTCATTATATACACCGACCCCCCCCCCCCCGACCCGCCACACCGCGAACGCCCCCCCCCCCCCGACCCACCGCACCGCGTCGCACCCCCCACCGTAGTGCTGGGCGGTATACTGGTATGAACCGGATACCGTTTTTTTTCTCCCACGGTATGGACCGCTATACCGGTTGGGCCCCTCCCCCACCCTCCGAGTCAATAAAAAAAAATTAAACTTACCCGTAATGGGGGTGGTCCGGGCCATCCATCCTTCCTGTAGTGTCCGGCGGCATTTCGGGTGGAGGGTGAACCGGTCCGGGCTGTCCTTCTCCGTGGGTCATCTTCTCCACTCCGGGCAGGCTCCGGCCTAGTACGCTGCATAGACGCCGCTACGCCGTGACGTCGTGTGCATCGCTGCACACGGGCATCACTGGGCAGCGGTGTCTAAGCTGCGTTACTAGGCCGGAGCCTGCCCGGAGTGGAGAAGATGACCCCCGTAGAAGAAGGACAGCCCGGACCGGTTCACCCTCCACCCGGAATGCCGCCGGACACTACAGGAAGGATGGATGGCCCGGACCACCCTGACAGGGGGGAGAGAGGCGGGTGGCGGCGGCGGCCTATGGCACCGCAAAAGCCACTGCAGTGCATTGATTTAAAGCGCCCGCTTTAAATCAATGATCTGCAGCGGTGTCGCGGGGGGATAAATAGCCGATAACTTATACGGGAATATCGGTATAAGTTATCGGCTATCGGCCCTAACCTCCACCGATTATCGGTATCGGCCCTAAAAAAAACGATATTGGTCGATCCCTAGTCTTTAATCTGGTATTTAAATTCTGCAGGTTTGGGATGTGCATTTTTGTGTATGAAAATCTACACGCTGAAAATGATTATGCAAATTCTATTTAAGTGTCACAAAGATTAAATATTTAGTTTTTCAGTTCAACTCATGGATGGCATTGTGTCTCAGGGCTCTTTTGATCACTGAAAACAATCTCGGACACCTGTGATAATTAGATTGCCAGGTGAGCCCAATTTAACCTCTTAAGGATGCAGGGCGTACCTGTACGCCCTACGCTCACTCCCGCGATATAATGCAGGGTCACGCGGTGACCCAGTGTCATATCAAGTCGGTCCCGGCGGCTAACGGTAGCTGGGACCCGGGGCTAATACCGGACATCACCAATCGCAGTGATGTCCGTTATTATCCCTTTAGACACGGCGATCAAAGTTGATTGCCGCGTCTATAAGGTAAAGAAAACATTCCCGGCAGCTCATTCGGACTGATCGGAACTACTGCGGTGAAATCGCGGTGTCCCGATCAGCTAGGAAGCACCAGGAGGGTTTCTTTTGCACGTCCGATCGGTGATTGATTGCTCCAAGCCTGAGATCGAGGCTTGAGCAATCGTCCGCCGATAACACTGATCAATGCAATGCTGTGGTATAGCATTGATCAGTGTATGGGGTCTATAACAGTGCAAAAAAAAGTGTAAAAAAAGTCTATAAATGTGATTTAACCCCTTCCTTAATAAACATTTGAATCACCCCCCTTTTCCTATATAAAAAAAACTATGTAAATAAATATAAACATATGTAGTATCACCGTGTATGTAAATATCCGAACTATAAAACTATATAATTAGTTAAACCGCACGGTCAATGGCGTACACGCAAAAATTAATTAGGGTATCATTTTAATTGTATTTAATTTTTACCAAAAAATGCAGTGCGTAGAAACGGATGCCCCCAAAAGTTACAAAATGGCATTTTTTTTCTATTTTGTGGCAAAATTATTATTGTTATCGGTTTTGCCTTAGATCTTAGGGTAAAATGACTGATATCATTACAAAGTAGAATTGGTGGCGCAAAAAAAAAAATAAATAAATAAAAAAAAGCATATGGGTCTGTAGATGCAAAATTGAAAGGATTATAATTTTTAAAGGCTGAGGAGGAAAAGAAAGTACAAAAACGGATAAACTCTGAGTCCTTAAGGGGTTGAGGAAAAACTACTAAAGGTGGGTGTTCAACATTATTAAGCAGAGCATAATTTTCAAGCAATATGGGGAAGCAAAAGGATCTCTCTGCTGCCAAAAAGAGGAAAATAGTTCAATGCCTTGGATGAGGTATGAAAAAATTAGATATTTGATGAAAACGTAAGCGTGATCATCGCACTATTAAGAGATTTGTGGGGGATTCAGAAGCCTGGACGGGTTTGTGCAGACAAAGGCACATTGAGGAAGATTTCTGCCAGATCCATGCATCGGATCAAGAGAGCAGCTGCTAAAATACCATTACATAGCAGCAAACAGATATTTGAAGCTGCTGGTGCCTCTGGAGTCCCACGGACATCAAGGTGTAGAGTCCTCCAGAGTCTTGCAACTGTGCAGAAACCTTCTATTGGGCCACCACTAACCAATGCTCACAAGCAGAAACGGCTGCATTGGGCAGAGAAATACATGAAGACTAATTTTCCAACAATCCTGTTCACTGATGAGTGCCGTGCAACCCTGGATGGTTCACATGAATGGAGTAGTGGATGGTTGGTGGACAGCCACCCTGTTCCAACAAGGCTGCGACATCAGCAAGGTGGTGGTGGAGTCATGTTTAGGGCCGGAATCATGGGAAGAGAGTTGGTTGGCCCCTTAAGGGTCCCCGAAGGTGTAAAGATGACCTCTGCAAAGTACCGTATTTATCGACGTATAACACGCACTTTTAAAACTTAAATTTAAGGCAAAAAGCCTGCCTGCGTGTTAAACGCCGATAAGTCTTCTGGTCACTGATTTAAAGCTGATTTAAATCAGTGACAAGCGGCGTCTCCTCCCCGCTCTGGAAAACTGTCACTTGTTTTCTCCCACACTATCCACAGGTACTGGTGGATAGTGCGGGAGACGCTGATTAAAATGAGCCCTACCTTGTCCGGATCTGCCCTACCTTTTAAACAGAATCTCCCGCACTATCCACCAGTACCTGTGGATAGTGCGGGAGAAAACAAGTGACAGTTTCACTTTTCATTTTCCTTACCTCCCCCCTCCCTCATCATTCCCCATTTCCCCCCGCTTTTTATAGTTTTTTTTATTTTCCTTTCCTGGCTCCGCTTCTGCAGGTCAGGTCAGGCGGCGGGTCTTGCGGGCTGCGGTCAGTGAAGCAGATGAGTGACGTCCTCTGCCATCAGTGACGCCATCAGTGACATCACTTTTCATTTCCTGTAGTCGCTGCCGAAAAGTGACATCCCTGATGCCGCACAGAGAAGCCGGGAGAGGACGTTACTCATCTGCTTCACTGACTGCAGCCCGCAAGACCCACCGCCAGACCTGACCTGCCGAAGTGCAGCCAGGTAAGGAAAGGGGAAGAGTGGTCTTCAACTTGCGGACCTCCAGATGTTGCAAAACTACAACTCCCAGCATGCCTGGACAGCAGTTGGCTGTCCGGGCATGCTGGGAGTTGTAGTTTTGCAACATCTGGAGGTCCGCAGGTTGAAGACAACACATAGGAGGAACATGATGGAGGGATGATTAGACGGGGAAATAAAGAGGGGGGGGGGAATGATGGGGGGATGATGAGATAGGTTGGGTAGGATGATGAGACGGGGAAATGATGAGGGGGGGATGATGGGGGACATGATTAGACAGGGTGGGGGGATGATGAGACAGGGGGAAATGATGAGGGGGGAATGATGGGAGACATGATGAGACAGGGTGGGGGGATGATGAGACAGGGGGGAATGATGGGGGACATGATGAGACATGGTGGGGGATGATGAGACAGGCGGAAATGATGAGGGGGGGAATGATGGGGGACATGATGAGACAGAGTGGGGAGATAATGACGAGGGACATGATGATCATGCAAAGGAGCCTCCAAGGTTCGACGGGATAGCAAGGCACTGACACAGAAGTAAAATATGAACTGACGTTTTAATCACCCATGATGCAACGCGTTTCACAGTACAACTGCTTCATCAGGCATACCTGAGTCCAAGTCATTTATTTAAAATTTTTTTTTTTTTACTTAAATTTCCCTGTTAAAATGGGGGTGTGTGTTATACGCCGATAAATACGGTATGTGGAGTTTCTGACTGACCACTTTCTTCCCTGGTACAGGAAGAACTATGCTTTCCGTAATAAAATCATCTTCATGCATGACAATGCACCATCTCATTCTGCAAAGAATACCTCTGCATCAATGGCTGCTATGGGGTTAAAAGAAGAGAAAGTCATGGTGTGGCCTACATCCTCCCCTGGCCTTAATCCTATGGAGAACCTTTGGAGCATCCTCAAGCAAAAGATCTATGAGTATGGGAGGCAGTTTACATCCAAACAGCAGCTCTGGGAGGCTATTCTGACTTCTTGCAAACAAAATCAAAAAAGTTTGGTTCCCCCGTTCTGCCCACCGACGGTAATCCGGGCAAAACGGGGGAACTGTAGTGCGACCAGTGGCGGCGGTGGAGGTCCCTTACCTGACCGGTGGCGGTGGGCGGCGATGACGTGTGGCTCCCTCGTGGCTCCCTTGCGAAGACTACGGAAGCCGGTGAGTAGTTGCCTAGCAACATCTGGGGGGGGGGTGTAAAGTTTAGAGACCACTATACAGTGGTCTCTAAACTGTAGCCCCCCAGATGTTGCAAAACTACAACTTCCAGCATGCCCAGACAGCCGTTTGGGCATGCTGGGATTTGTAGTTTTGCATCATTTAGAGGGCTTCAGTTTGGAGATCACTGTGCAGTGGTCTCTAAACTGTGGCCCTCAAGATTTTGCAAAACTCCAACTCCCAGCATGCCCACACAGCAGTTTGCTGTCTGGGCATGCTGGGATTTGTAGTTTTGCAACATCTGGAGGGCCACAGTTTGGAGATCACTGTGCAGTGGTCTCTAAACTGTTGCCCTACAGATTTTGCAAAACTGCATATCCCAGCATGCCCAAACAGCAAATAGCTGTCTTGGCATGCTGGGAGTTGTAGTTGCATACCCCCAGCTGTTGCATAACTACATCTCCCAGCATGCCTTTCGGCGATCAGCACATGCTGGGAGTTGTTGTGCCACAGCTGGAGGCACCCTGGTTGGAAAATACTGAGTTAGGTAACAGAACCTAACTGAAGGTTTTCCAACCAGTGTGCCTCCAGCTGTTGCAAAAGTAGTTTTGCAAAAGCTGGAGGTTCCCCCCCCCATGTTAATGCACAGGGTACGTTCACATGGGCAGGTTTATAGTAAGTTTCCTGCTTCAAGTTTGAGCTGCGGCAAATTTTCTGCCGCAGTGCAAACTCCTAATGGGAAACTCACTGTAAACCCGTCAGTGAGAATGTACCCTAAAAACACTACACTAACACATAATAAAGGGTAAAACACTACATATACACCCCCTTACACTGTCCCTCCCCCCCCAATAAAAATCATATTATACGGCAGTGTTTCCAAAACGGAGCCTCCAGCTGTTGCAAAACATCAACTCCCAGCATTTCTGGACAGCCACTGACTGGCATGCTGGCAGTTTAGCAACAGCTGGAGGCACCCTGTTTGGGAATCACTGGCATAGAATATCCCTATGTCCACCTCTATGCAATCCCTAATTTTGCCCTCAAATGCACATGGCGCTCTCTCACTTCGGAGCCCTGTTGTATTTCAGGGAAACAATTTAGTGCCACATATGGAGCATTTCCGTACTCGGGAAATTTTTGGGGGCTATTTCTCCTTTTACCCCTTATGAAAAGGAAAAGTTGGGGTCTACATCAGCTGGTTAGTGTAAAAAAAAAAATTTTTTTTTACACTAACATGCTGGTGTTGCCCCATACTTTTTATTTTAATAGGAGGTAAAAGAAAAAAAAGACCCCCAAAATTTGTAACGCACTTTCTCCTGAATACGGAAATACCCCATATGTGGGCGTAAAAATGTCCGGTGGACGCACAACAAGGCTCAGGAATGAGAGCGCACCATGTACATTTGAGGCCTAAATTGGCGATTTGCACAGGGGTGGCTGATTTTACAGCGGTTCTGACATAAAGGCAAAAAAATAAATACCCACATGTGACCCCATTTTGGAAACTACACCCCTCACAGAACGTAACAAGGGGGTATAGTGAGCCTTAACACTCCACAGGTGTTTGACAAATTTTCATTAAAGTTGGATGGGAAAATGAAAAAAACATTTTTTTTTTACTAAAATGTTGGTGTTACCCTAAATTTTTCATTTTAACAAGGGAAAATAGGAAAAAAGCCCCCCAAAATTTGTAACCCCATTTCTTCTGAGTAAGTACATACCCCATTTGTTGATGTAAAGTGCTCTGCGGGCAAACTACAATGCTCAGAAGAGAAGGAGCGCCATTGGGATTTTGAAGAGAAAATTTGTCCGGAATTGAAGGCCACGTGTGTTTACAAAGCCCCCATAGTGCCAGAACAATGGACCCCCCCCCCCACATGTGATCCCATTTTGGAAACTACACCCCTCACGGAATGTAATAAGGGGTACAGTGAGCATTTACGCCCCACAGGTGTCTGACAGATTTTTGGAACAGTGGTCCGTGAAAATGAAAAATTTTATTTTTCATTTGCACAGCCCACTGTTCCAAAGATTTGTCAAACGCCAGTGGGGTGTAAATGCTCACTGCACCCCTTATTAAATTCTGTGGGGGGTGTAGTTTCCAAAATGGGGTCACATGTGGGGGGGGGGTCCACTGTTCTGGCACCACGGGGGGCTTTGTAAATGCACAAGGCTCCCGACTTCTATTCCAACCAAATTCTCTCACCATAATCTGAATGGCACTCCTTCTCTTCTGAGCATTGTAGTGCGCCAGCAGAGCACTTGACGTCCACACATGGGGTATTTCCATACTCAGAAGAAATGGGGTTACAAATTTTGGGGGGCATTTTCTCCTATTACCCCTTGTAAAAATGTAAAATTTGGGGAAAAAACTGCATTTTAGTAAAAAATAAAATTACACATCCATCTTTAAAAAAAGAAAAAAAAAAGTTGTTAAACACCTGTGGGGTGTTAAGGCTCACTGTAGCCCTTGTTACGTTCCTTGAGGGGTGTAGTTTCCAAAATAGTATGCCATGTGTTTTTTTTTGTTTTGTTTTTTTTGCTGTTCTGGCACCATAGGGGCTTCATAAATGTGACATGCCCCCAAAAACCATTTCAGCAAAATTTGCTTTCCAAAAGCCAAATGTCACTCCTTCTCTTCTGAGCATTGTAGTGCGCCCACAGTGCACTTGACGTCCACACATGGGGTATTTCCATACTCAGAAGAGATGGGGTTACAAATTTTGGGGACATTTTCACCTATTACTCCTTGTAAAAATGTAAAATTTGGGAAAAAAATGCATTTTAGTCAAAAAAAAAATCATTTACACGTCCAACTTTAACAAAAAGTCGTCAAACACGTGGGGTGTTATGGCTCCCTGGACCCCTTATTACGTTCCCTGAGGGGTGTAGTTTCCAAAATAGTATGCCATGTGGTGTTTTTCTTGCTGTTCTGGTACCATAGGGGCTTCCTAAATGTTACATGCCCCCCAAAAATCATTTCAGAAAAACTAACTCTCCAAATCCCATTGTCGATCCTTCCCTTCTGAGCTCTCTAGTGCACCAGCCGAACACTTGACATACACATATTAGGTATTTTCTTACTCGAGAGGAATTGGGTTACACATTTTAGGAAGTTTTTTCTCCTATTATCCCTTGTAAAAATTCAAAAACTGGGTCTACAACAACAAAAATTCAAAAACTGGGTCTACAACAACTACTTTTGTGAAAAATTGGAAAATTGTATATGTGAATCAATATATAATTTATTTGGGATGTCCATTTTCCTTATAAGCAGAGAGTTTCAAAGTAAAAAAAAATGCAAAATTTTCAATTTTTTCATCAAATTTTGGAATTTTTCACCAAGAAATTATGCAAGTATCACATTTTTTTTTTTACCACTAACATAAAGTAGAATATGTCACGAAAAACAATCTCGGAATCAGAATGAAAAGTAAAGGCATACCAGAGTTATTAATGCTTAAAGTGACAGTGGTCAGAATTGCAAAAAAGGCCTGCATCCTTAAGAGGTTAATTGTACTCATAATAGTTGATAACATGAGAATTATGCTGACTGTTATTTACTTCAATTACTGAGGTAAATGAGAAAAATATAATTTGCATAATAATTTGGAACAGGGTGTATAGCAACCCCATCTAGTGCGCTTTTACCCTTAGGCTATGTTAACCTGTCAGAATTTCCGCATGGAAATTCTGCATGTGTTTATAGCCTTAGGGTGCATTCCCACAGGGCGTATACGCAGCGTATTTGATGCTGCGCAATATTTATGGCAGCAGCGGGAAATACTCTGCGTGTTCCTCGTTCTCTATACACACAGGGCTTTCCGGCGGCAGCCCTATGTGTGCAGGGAGTTTTGGAGGCGGAGCCGCGCATCACAGACACGCTGGCACACGGCCCCGCCTCCAAAACTCACTGCACACATAGGGTTGCCGGCGGAAAGTCCTGTGTGTATAGTGAGCAAGGAATACGCAGCGTATTTCCCGCTGCTGCCGTAAAATTTGCGCAGCGTCAAATACGCTGCGTATATGCCCTGTGGGAACGCACCCTTAAAGGAAATCTGTCAGTAGTATCACCCGCAGTAACCCTGTCACACAGGCTTGTAGTGTGGGTGATGCTGATTAAAACAGTACTAACATTGTCCAGATTCGCCCAGCCGTTCCGTTTTTCTTTTTATGCGAATGAGGGCCTTGGGGCATGGGTGGAGCTCTTATCCGAGCTTGGGGCACGCTGGCGTCATCTTTGCCGGCGGCCGCTCCGCCCAGCTCATCAATATTCATAACCCCCCCTCCCTGCTCCTTCGCCCGTGTTAGTGTATGGCGCATGCGCCGCTTACTGTGTACTCCCGGAATTGGCGTTCCCCCCCGGCTTATTACTTATCAAAGAAGGCTGCGGCAGTGAAGCCAAGGGGAACGCCGCTTCCGGGCGGACACAGTAAGCGGCGCATGCGCCGCACACTAGCACGGGCAAAGGAGCATGGAGGGGGAGGAGTTATGAATATTGATGAGCCGGGCAGAGCGGCCACCCAGCGAAGATGATGTCAGCGTGCCCCAAGCTCGGCTAGGCCCTCATTAGCATAAATAGAAAATGCGATTTGCGGCGGAATGGCTGGGCGAATCTGTACAATGTGAGTACCATTTTAATCAGCATCATCATGATGCTACTGACAGATTTCCTTTAATAACTTCAATGGGATCCCACATTCAAATTACAGAAATTTTGCTGCGGATTTTCTGCAGCTAAAATTCTGCATTCCGCTTTTCACAAAAATTTGATTCATGCGGTAATTCTGCACAGAGTCCGAAGAAATTTTGCATAGATTCCGCATAGATGAGGAAAGAGGAGGAATTCCACATCTAGGGTATGGTCCCAGAGTATTTCAAGCTGTGCAAAATTTGCTGCGCAGCGGGAAATACTCAGCATACGTGCAGGGCTACCCAACGGCAGCCCTGTGTGTTCGGTGAGGTTTGGAGGCGGGGCTGGCTTGACTGTGACCAAACCTGAATACACAGGGCTGTCGTGCAGCCTCAGAGTTTTTCTGATTAAAATTGTATGGCTATTATAATGCTTTCAGTTTAGGTCTCTAGACCTGCAGTCTGGCTGGAATCTGTGGCCTCATATAAAAACTGCATACGTGTATGTTTATGTGCAGCAGAATTATTGTCCAAATTTTAACTGTTTATAAATCCATTTCTTACATCCAAATGGGTTTTTTTCTGAAGCATGTGCAAGTATTTCTGCAAGTTCCATTGAGATAAATGTGACCATCCTAGATATCATGTGATAAAATATACAAGCAAGAATATGTTCACAACAAAAGCAGTTAAATGACCAATATAGTTTAAGACGTAGCTGGAAAAGAAGTAAAAACAGTGCATGTGTTGTAATGTAATGCTCCCATTATAAAGCTTACACACTGATGTGGTTTATCTATTACATTTTAAATCATAACAATAGAAATAAACAAATAAAGCAAATAATAATGAAATTAATGAATAGAGATTCAGAACACGTGTAGAGTCTTATATACAACTTTAGGTTCTCTTTTTTTTCTTTTTTCACTTTTTGTTGTTTTTACGATGAATGATTTCACAATGGGCTGATCCTTGCTGCTGACATTGAGGAGAATCTTTGTGGCATGCTGTTTGAGCTGTTGATAGTAATCAGTTACTTCTAGTTGGGTAGATAAGTAGATCACTCGAGGTCAGAGGTAACCCACGCCCCTCCACATTCACAGCTCCCCTTATATTTACTTGTCGATTGACCAGCACTGAGCAAGGACAGGCAATGTCATATTGATGTGTAAAATCTAAAAATTATTGTAACCCAGAATACAGCAGACAAGTTTTTCCTCAGATCTGGGAACAAGCATGGTTAAATTTGACTTCCTGTGGCTGCACCTTCTAGCCTAATATCCTCCTCCACACTCCCTGTCATACAATGACTGTACACAGCAGTTCTTCCAGCTCTCACATGACAACAGCTGTAAAAGTAGAAAAAACCCAATGAGATCACCATCTCAGCAGGAGCCTGGCAGAATTTGGGGGAATCCTTCTGAAGCAGGAATTAGAAAGTGAAATAAATAATCATACAAATGAAGAAGCAATAAACCATATGTAATTGTATTACCATGGTTAAGCTATAAACACACCCTTTCCTTGTGTAGCAAAATACTGCTTTGGGCAGTAATACTGAACAGAATTAAATGTGTCATAAGAATGAATTGAAAAACAGCAATAAACAACATGGAAATATAGCACCTTTTTATGTAAATAAACAAAACAAACGTTAGAAAAACACCAATGAATTAACATATCCTTAAAGGATGTATTAATCATATATAATATAATATTTTGTAAAATGTATTCATACTCTGCTTGCAGTAAAAGAACATACCTACAATAATACTGTCTCCTATGTACAAGAATATAACTACTATAATACTGCCCCCTATGTACAGGAATATAAGTACTATAATTTCCTCCTACGTACAAGAATATAACAACTTTCATACTGCCCCTATAAACTAGAATATACCCACAATAATACTGCTCCTCCTATGTACAAGAATATAACTACTATAATACTGTCCCCTATGTACAAGAATATAACTACTATAATACTGCCCCCCTATGTACAAGAATATAACTACTATAATACTGCCCCCTATGTACAAGAATATAACTACTATAATACTGTCCCCTATGTACAAGAATATAACTACTATAATACTGCCCCTATGTACAAGAATATAACTACTATAATACTGTCCCCTATGTACAAGAATATAACTACTATAAAAAAGGAAAAAAGGTGGAAGTGGCACTGTTTAACAAAACGCAATGAAACAGCAATGTGTGAACAGGAGCCAAGCTATACAGGGGAGCTTCACAAGATGCAATGCAAGTGGTGCAGATAGATTCAGGAAAGTAATCCAATATGATCCAACATAGAGAAGTGAAGAAAAATCGCACTCGCCCACAATTAATGCGAGAAAAAAATGTAGATTTTAATCCAAGATGTTCATCTGGACAGACATAGGCAATGGACGTGGAGGAGTGAAAGACAAGCGACCGGTTTCGCGATAGGAAGCACTTCCTCAAGCCAGAGGAAGTGCTTCCTAGCGCGAAACCGGTCGCTTGTCTTTCACTCCTCCACGTCCATTGACACTCCTCCAGTGTCACATTTATGTAAAAATACAGAAATTCAGTTCCATGATCCACTACCACACAATGTCCGATGATTCAGAGACCTCACGTTGGTGAAATATTTCTGTTCTCGCAATCTGCTGCCCACCTTACCAGGATCCAGCTGAGCTACAGATATTGTGGTGACCCTTTTAGGAAAATTTATAAAGGACTTATGGCAACTGACAATGCCTCAAACGTCACTATGAAATCACTATTATCTCCCTTTTATAATTGTTATCCTACATTTTATATGTCCTATAATCATACAGCATTAAAGGAGTTCTCCAACTGAAATCTTTTATCCCCCACTGTGCCCGGGCTGTAAAACTATACATAATAAACTTTCACTTACCTGCCTACGATCCCCCATTGTTCCGATATCGCCGTCCGTACTCCGGTCCCTGTCAGCTTCCTCTTCCTGCATGTCGGTGCCTATCAGCGGCCGTGACGGGACATTGGTGCGGCCGCTGATAGGCTGAGCGCAGTGTGAAGTCACTGACCTGCAGGAAGTGGAAGAGACCGGGACCAGAGAACGGGACGGCGATATCGGAACAACGGGGGATCGTAGACAGGTAAGTGAAAGTTTATTATGTATAGTTTTACAGCCCGGGCACAGCAGGGGTTAAAAGTTTTAGCTTAGAGAACTCCTTTAACGTTCTGTTTGTTAATGTATCAATTCATGTATATATTTTACTTAAAGTGCAATGCTGATTAAGGGTACGTTCACACAGAGGGATCCGCAGCGTATTTTACGCTGAAAATCTGCCGACGATGGACCCTACAGTGTGCCTCCATCTGTGCCTGCTCATAGTTGCCATCCGCCGCTACAAGCAGACACACTGCGATGTGCGAGTCACCACGCGCATGTGCATGGCGGCTGCTCTCCCTAGCTCAGGAAGCAGGGAGAGCGTCCGGGATGTGTGCGAGTACACTGCACATGCGCACGGCGACTCACACATCACAGTGTTTATCCGCTGCTACAATGGAGGCAGCACTGTAGGGTCCATCGTCGGCGGATCTGCAACATAAAATACGCTGCGGATCTGTCCGTGTGAACGTACCCTAAGAGTAGGGTCACACGTGCCGTATTTTGCTGAATATTTTCTGACTTCAATAGGTAGGATAATACGTACAGCAAAATATGGCACATGTGACCCTACCCTGATGTTAAAGGGGCATAGCTACAGATGTGCACAATGATTTAGCATTAACCAAATTTGTTCAAAATATCCCTAAATTTGACGACTCATCTAATCTGAAACTATTCAGTTGTTAACAAACCATGACTACTAGAGCTATACAGCCACGCATTTACTGCATTGTCCGCTATGTTTTATGCTGAACTACTCTGCACAAGATAAATATTAAAAAAATCTGAAACCTAGGCCACCTTAAAGAAAAGTTTCCCAACTATTGTGCCTGCAGCTGTTGCAATACTACATCTTCCGGCATGCCTGGACAGCCGTAGGCTATCCGGCATGCTGGAAGTTGTAGTTTTGCAGCAGCTGGAGGCACTTTTGTTGGGAAACACTACCTTAGGCTATGTTCACTTGACAGAATTTCCGCAATTCTGCACAAATTCAGTTCAGCAAAGTTAGCTCAACGGAATTGCGGAGATTCCGCCGAAATTGTGACAGAATTGTGGCAGGATTGAGTGTTCTGTAAATACAGAATTCTGCTGAAATTCAAGCCCTATTGACCTAAATGGGATTCCGCCACTGAATTCTGCAAAAAGACTGGTCTTCTATATTTTTGCTGAAAGCGGAATGCCCACTGCGGGAATGAAATACCCCAAAACAATAGCCAATAAATTACCGCAGAATTTTTGGGGACAATTCTTTTGCAGGATTATGCACAGAAATTCTGCTGTGTGAACATACCCTAAGAGTGTCATACACTGCATTTCAGGGCAATCTGTACACTTTCTATTCAGACTAAAAGTATTTTGCTTAAAATCTGACGGCCCATCGTAACATATTTGACCTGAAATTAATTTCTATAAATTCATTCATCATTTAGCCTAAGCTAAAACTAGGAGGGGAAAGAGTTTCGAGTAACATTAGAAAATATTTATTAAGCCGAGATTAGTAAATCCATTATAAGGCAACATATTGAGACAAAATACAAATTACTCTGCAACAACAAAAGAGAAACACAATAAAATAAACAAAAATATGGAATCATTAAATAAGACTGAACCGTATGAACTTATTCTGACAGCTCGATACAACTTTCCCAAATGTGTCTGAATTTTAATCTTCTAGATTTTTGTAGAATTTTCTTTGGTTGTTGGGTGTGAATTGCTGAGGGTGGTAAGTTTCCAAGTTTCTGTTACTATATGTTCAAAAACGGGGGAGGGGGAGGTTACAGTTCCACATACAGGATTACACAGCCCATGTTCCTGTTTGCTCTGTTACTTGAATCCTCCTGAGTCAACCAATGCCTGGCTGTTACCAGGTATAACATGAGTCTGGTGAGTGACACTGTGCACCGGCAGATAACTGCCCCCTGGGGATCGTGCAGCCTCTGTCACTGTTCTCCTGCATTATTGCACATAATCAGTCCCATGTTGTCACTCAGTAGAGACATTTACCCTGTTCCAAAACTGGTATGAATATGCTAAGCATAAATGTCATCTATACCACCTTTATGTATGGAACAAGAGGTGGAAGGTTCTGATCTTAGAGATAGATATTGGAACTTGTATAAAGACATAACATAGCAGATTCATATTTTATCTACAATATGGATAAGAATATCAAATAATTAATATCAGAATAACAATGGGGGGGTATTTATCAAAGGATTTTTTTTTTTTTTTTACGTAACTTTGGCGCAATACTTTGGTGCCAAAGTTTGGCGCATCTTCTCCACTGTAATTTTTACAACTTTCTCAAAATCACACGGTCCCGTCTGTGATTTTAACTTTAGTCAGTAATTCATCATTTGCGCTAATCGATCTTTAGTGTCATTTTGGCGCAAATCCCGCCAAGAAATTTTGCACTTGGAAAACACACATAGCAATGTCAGAAAATTTAAAGGCGTCAAAATACATTAAAAAATGTTTTTTGTGAAAGCAGTGACGCCTCCAGGGCTGCTCAATACTATCCTGGGACATAGTTGTCTCTGAGGAACCTTCACCCTCCGTTTAGCTAGCATTGGACATGGCCGCACAGGGTCAGGAAAGGTAAGCACTAAAGCAGTGCTCTCCAACCTGCGGACCTCCAGATGTTGCAAAACTACAACTCCCAGCATGCCCAGACAGTCAACGGCTGTCCGGGCATGCTGGTAATTGTAGTTTTGCAACATCAGGAGGTCTGCAGGTTGAAGACCACTGCACTAAAGTAACCAGAAAAAATAATTACCCAAGTTGAAAATAAAATCCATTTCACATGGTGGCTAGAAACCCCACAAAAGAAAATAACTCATGTCGCTTGCTGATATACTGCAGGAGGAACCCCGAAATGGCTGCTCTACAGGGTAAAATACGCATCCTCTGTGGCGGTAAGTTCTGTGTAAAAGGCGCTGTGAACAGCTGATTTCAATATTTGAGCCAAAATTACTAACAACTTGCATCAAATGATAAATTTGGTGAATGTCCACGAAAACCAAAGTGAAAAAAAAAGGGTAAAAAGAAACTGTCAACAGGCAAAATTGATAAATACCCCCCAATACGTAATGCTAATAATTCTAGTTTATTGTTTCAGGGGCTTCTGAGTACATAGTATAAATACAATAAGCACAGCTAATGCATTTAAAGATACTGTGCATAATACAAATGCTAGGATTTCCGAGAGCTTCAGATGTCAGGAAGTTGAGTGTTTATAGTTTAAGAATCTCTACACAGGAAGTCAAGGGTTTAAAGTGTAGATTTAGCCAACGAAATCCCACAACCACATACATATATCTACTGTCATGAGAAAAAGAAGAAAGCACACCCTATTTAAATTCTATAGTTTTATCCAAAAGGACGTAATCATAAAACATCTGGTTCTAAGGAGGCCTTGAAATTAGGTAAATGCAACCTCAGATGAACTGCAACACTTGACAATTTACATAGTATCTGTATTTATTTCTTTTCTTTTTTTTTTAACATAAACTAGGCCAAAATGCAGGAGCAGTGTGTGAAAAATGAATAACACCCTTGCTGCTTTCCATAGAAATTAAGAGGGTTAGTTGCAGCCAGGTGCTGTTTATCGAATGCCTTTGATTAAAAGAGTAGTCCTGTCTGCCTAGATAAATGTCTGCCTAGCGCCTGTTACAGTGTGCTCTCCGGTCCCCGCTCCTGAACCGGAGCGCTCACTGCCCCTGTCCCGGTCCACTAAGTCCCGGCGTGTCCCGGTCAGACACGCTGACCGGGAGCGCAGAGTGATCCCCGACATAGATGCGGTTAGCGTGGCGGGAGGTTTCCGCTCACGTGCCGCATCCCGACACTGTCCCCTACCTTCTGTGGCTCCTCGTCTCCCCTCTGTGTCCCGGCGCGCGCAGCCCCGCTCTCTAGGGCACGCGCGTGCCGGCTTCATGAAATTTAAAGGACCAGCGCACCATTAATTGGTGCCTGGCCCAAAGTCTTCTATAAATGGTTTCTGCCCTTGCCTCGTGCCAAGAGAAAGCGTTCCCTGTTATTAAAGTGTTCCCTGCCTGTTGCCGACCCTGCCCGTGACCACCGCCTCTGAACCCGTGCTGCCTGCCTAGACCTGTAGCTAGTGACTACCGCTTCTGATCCTGTGCCGCCTGCCCTGACCTTTGCTACGTCTGACTACGCTTCTGCCTGTTCCTCCTGTACCGTGCTATCTCAGCAACCAGAGGGGTTGAGTCGCTCTCTGGTGGAACGACCTGGGGGCTACCTGTCGCAGCAAGACCATCCCGCTTTGCGGTGGGCTCTGGTGAAGACCAGTAGCTCCTTAGATTCCCTTCCCTGGGTACGGCCCACGAAATCACTCCTCTGGTCCAGTGGATCCACCTCCAGTCCCCTGTCCGGGCCGTTACAGCGCCCTAGTGTGTTGTCCACGGCATGGCATGAAGTAGGGCTGAAACATGGGAGAGCTGGAGATACACAAACATTGTATCTCCGTCCCTTTCATAGAGATGCATGAAGGGGCATGTCAACCTCTGCTTTGTGCTGTGGTCGACACACTTCATTTATTTGGAGAGCTGGAGCGCCAGGCAGGAGATCGCTGGGGATCCTACAGGTAGGGGATACATTATTTTTAGACTGGATAATTCCTTTAATTGATTATTACCAAGCATGATAACATAAATGAAAGCAGTAAAGAGGAAAGACACCAGCAATGGTCTTAAGGCTATGTTCACATGGCAGAGTTGATTGCTGCACTGTGTACATAGCAGAATTTCTGGAAACATCGGCATGGAAATTCAAATTTCCGGTATCCGCAGAAAGAATAGACATGTCTATTTTTTTTTTGTGGACTCCATGCGTAATGCATTACTGTCTATGAGACTGCGCATTCCTAAATGGTCCTAGACCCGGCATGTTATGCTGGAGCACCACATTCAGGGGCAATTTCGACACAGAGATTTTCCGTGCGGACACTGCCGTGTGAACATAGCCTAAGAAGGAATCATTGCTGCCTGTGAATCTGGAAAAGGTTATAAGGCCATTTCAAAACTATTTGAAGTCAATCAATTTTATAGTAAGAAAGATTATTCACAAGTGGAAGACATTCCAGATAGTTCGCAATTTTCCCAGGAGTGGATGTCCCAGCAAATTACCTCTAACATCAGTCCATGCAGTGGTCAGAAATTTTGCAAAAAGCTACATGTCAGGCAATGCAGACCTCACTTAGCATGTTAAATGCTCAGGTTCATGACAGTACAGTTAGAACAAGACTGAACAAAAATGGCTTATATGGAAAGGTTACCAGGAAATAGCTGTTACTTTCTAAAACAACATGGCAGCATGTCTTAAATTTGCAAGTTGCCTCCCTGAACAAACCCCAAGACTTGTGGAACAATTTTCTTCAAACTGACAAAACCAAACAAAGTAAAAATGTTTGGCAATAATACACAGTACATAAAGCATGTCAGCACCAACATCTCATACCAACCTGTCAGTAAAGCAAAAGTCTGTATCATATTGTTTCCAAACTTGACTCAGGGCAAGAAAAAAACTGAACAACAAATTCTTTAATGACTTGTGTTAATCACTTAGATTGGACATGCTTCGATTTGGTGTCACAGAAAATTTCAGGAGAGTCCTAGTAAAATGGGGCAGTTCCTTAACAGCTCCAGTAAAGACTTTCTTTTAACCTTCTTTTAGCCCTGACCGAGCAGCATGCATTTATGGGGTAGTCAAGGAGAATGGCTGTGGGCTAAACAAGAGTTTGCCAGCTATCTAAAATGTATGGGCAGCTTAAGTGTCAGTCTTGAATGTAGTTTGGGTATTCTGTCCATTAGCCAAGAACCAAAAATCCCTCCAGATAGGGCAGCACCGCAGTGCATGGAATATAGGAAAAACATAAATATAAAGGACACACAATTAGAATTGCTACACAAGGCTGTATCTGTGGCTGCAAAGCATGGTGAAACACCAGTGGGTGAGCCATATGTACAATGTGAAGGTACTACACCCAGTACCCCTTGGTAACTCAAATAAAATATAAGAAAATAGAAGTGTTGCACAGGTTAGGTTTCTTATGTTTAAAGCACCATTTACAGCAAATGATCATACAGGTGTAGTATATTCAGCAATGGAAAGTATATGAAGAGCTGAACACCACAGGGTCAGCTTACCAGAGCCATATACTATCTCCATTAGCACTGTAACAAATGATCTCATGGTAGGCTTGGCATATGTGAGCCAGAGGGCAAAGGCTCAGCAGCAATGATTGGTTCAACCAGATAAAAAGAATGAACAATGTAAATGTCAAACTAGGCTTCAGTTCTGTTAGGCTGGGTCCACACTACGTTTTGTCCCATACGGGAGCGCATACGGCAGGAGGGAGCTAAAACCTCGCGCTCCCGTATGTGACCGTATGCGCTCCCGTATGTCATTCACTTCAATGAGCCGACCGGAGTGAAACGTTCGGTCCGGTCGGCTCATTTTTGCGCCGTATGCGCTTTTACAACCGGACCTAAAACCGTGGTCAACCACGGTTTTAGGTCCGGTTGTAAAAGCGCATACGGCGCAAAAATGAGCCGACCGGACCGAACGTTTCACTCCGGTCGGCTCATTGAAGTGAATGACATACGGGAGCGCATACGGTCACATACGGGAGCGCGAGGTTTTAGCTCCCCCCCTGCCGTATGCGCTCCCGTATGGGACAAAACGTAGTGTGGACCCAGCCTTACACTGTCCCGCAGCCTACCAGAGCCACAGTGACAATGCTTTGTGGAAAATTTGTACAGATGTATAATACTGTAGGAGAAATCAACAGCAAAAGAGCATCACTGTATTGTAGCCTATGCATTCACCAGAGAGCAGCAGTAATATCACAAAAAACAGAGCTTATCCATTAGAGAGAGCGGCAATGACCTTACTAAGGATGCTAACTATACATTCACTAGAAAACAGCAGTGACATCACTGAAATTGTAGCCTATTCATTCACTAGTGAGTGGCAGTGACATCACTTAGAATACAGCCTATCCATTCACTAGTGAGTGGCAATGACATCACTGAGAATACATCCTATCCATTCACTAGGGAGTGGCAATGACATCACTTAGAATACAGCCTATCCATTCACTAGAGAGCAGCAGTGACATCACTTAGAATACAGCCTATCCATTCACTAGAGGTCAGCAGTGACATCACTGAGAATACAGCCTATCCATTCACTAGAGAGCAGCAGTGACATCACTGAGAATACAGCCTATCCATTCACTAGAGAGCAGTAGTGACATCACCAAGAACAGAGCTTATCCATTAGAGAGAGCGGCAATGACCTTACTAAGGATGCTAACTATACATTCACTAGAAAACAGCAGTGACATCACTGAAATTGTAGCCTATTCATTCACTAGTGAGTGGCAGTGACATCACTTAGAATACAGCCTATCCATTCACTAGTGAGTGGCAATGACATCACTGAGAATACATCCTATCCATTCACTAGGGAGTGGCAATGACATCACTTAGAATACAGCCTATCCATTCACTAGAGAGCAGCAGTGACATCACTTAGAATACAGCCTATCCATTCACTAGAGGTCAGCAGTGACATCACTGAGAATACAGCCTATCCATTCACTAGAGAGCAGCAGTGACATCACTGAGAATACAGCCTATCCATTCACTAGAGAGCAGTAGTGACATCACCAAGAACAGAGCTTATCCATTAGAGAGAGCGGCAATGACCTTACTAAGGATGCTAACTATACATTCACTAGAAAACAGCAGTGACATCACTGAAATTGTAGCCTATTCATTCACTAGTGAGTGGCAGTGACATCACTTAGAATACAGCCTATCCATTCACTAGAGAGCAGCAGTGACATCACTTAGAATACAGCCTATCCATTCACTAGAGAGCAGCAGTGACATCACTTAGAATACAGCCTATCCATTCACTAGAGAGCAGCAGTGACATCACTTAGAATACAGCCTATCCATTCACTGGAGGTCAGTAGTGACATCACTGAGAATACAGCCTATCCATTCACTAGAGAGCAGTAGTGACATCACCAAGAACAGAGCTTATCCATTAGAGAGAGCGACAATGACCTTACTAAGGATGCTAACTATACATTCACTAGAAAACAGCAGTGACATCACTGAAATTGTAGCCTATTCATTCACTAGTGAGTGGCAGTGACATCACTTAGAATACAGCCTATCCATTCACTAGTGAGTGGCAATGACATCACTGAGAATACATCCTATCCATTCACTAGTGAGTGGCAATGACATCACTGATAATACAGCCTATCCATTCACTAGAGAGCAGCAGTGACATCACTTAGAATACAGCCTATCCATTCACTAGAGGTCAGCAGTGACATCACTGAGAATACAGCCTATCCATTCACTAGAGAGCAGCAGTGACATCACTTAGAATACAGCCTATCCATTCACTAGAGAGCAGCAGTGACATCACTTAGAATACAGCCTATCCATTCACTAGAGAGCAGCAGTGACATCACTTAGAATACAGCCTATCCATTCACTAGAGAGCAGTAGTGACATCACTTAGAATACAGCCTATCCATTCACTAGAGAGCAGTAGTGACATCACCAAGAACACAGCCTATCCATTCTCTAGAGAACAGCAATGACCTTACTAAGGTTACTAACTATACATTCACTAGAAAGTGACGTTACTGAAAATGTAGCCTATCCATTCGCTAGTGAGCAGTGGTGACAGCCTATTTATTTATTACAGAGCAGCAATAACATTACTGAGAATGCAGCCTATCCATTCACTAGAGAGCAGCAGTGACATCACTTAGAATACAGCCTATCCATTCACTAGAGAGCAGCAGTGACATCACTTAGAATACAGCCTATCCATTCACTAGAGGTCAGCAGTGACATCACTGAGAATACAGCCTATCCATTCACTAGAGAGCAGTAGTGACATCACCAAGAACAGAGCTTATCCATTAGAGAGAGCGACAATGACCTTACTAAGGATGCTAACTATACATTCACTAGAAAACAGCAGTAACATCACTGAAATTGTAGCCTATTCATTCACTAGTGAGTGGCAGTGACATCACTTAGAATACAGCCTATCCATTCACTAGTGAGTGGCAATGACATCACTGAGAATACATCCTATCCATTCACTAGTGAGTGGCAATGACATCACTGATAATACAGCCTATCCATTCACTAGAGAGCAGCAGTGACATCACTTAGAATACAGCCTATCCATTCACTAGAGAGCAGCAGTGACATCACTTAGAATACAGCCTATCCATTCACTAGAGAGCAGCAGTGACATCACTTAGAATACAGCCTATCCATTCACTAGAGAGCAGTAGTGACATCACTTAGAATACAGCCTATCCATTCACTAGAGAGCAGCAGTGACATCACTTAGAATACAGCTTATCCATTCACTAGAGAGCAGTAGTGGCATCACCAAGAACACAGCCTATCCATTCACTAGAGAGCAGCAGTGACATCACTGAGAATACAGCCTATCCATTCACTAGAGAGCAGCAGTGACATCACTTAGAATACAGCCTATCCATTCACTAGAGAGCAGTAGTGACATCACTTAGAATACAGCCTATCCATTCACTAGAGAGCAGTAGTGACATCACTTAGAATACAGCCTATCCATTCACTAGAGAGCAGCAGTGACATCACTGAGAATACAGCCTATCCATTCACTAGAGAGCAGCAGTGACATCACTGAGAATACAGCCTATCCATTCACTAGAGAGCAGTAGTGACATCACCAAGAACACAGCTTATCCATTCACTAGAGAGCAGTAGTGACATCACCAAGAACACAGCTTATCCATTCACTAGAGAGCAGTAGTGACATCACCAAGAACACAGCTTATCCATTCACTAGAGAGCAGTAGTGACATCACCAAGAACACAGCTTATCCATTCTCTAGAGAACAGCAATGACCTTACTAAGGTTACTAACTATACATTCACTAGAAAGTGACGTTACTGAAAATGTAGCCTATCCATTCGCTAGTGAGCAGTGGTGACAGCCTATTTATTTATTACAGAGCAGCAATAACATTACTGAGAATGCAGCCTATCCATTCACTAGAAAGCAGCCTTTTTACTTATTAGAGACCAGTGATTATATCACTAAAGCAATGCTGACATCACTGAGAATGCAGCCTATTTATCCATTATAAAGCAGCAGAGACCTCACTGAGAATTTAGTTTATCCATTCACTAGAGATCAACTGTGACATCATTGAGAATAGAGTCTATTTACTTATTAGAGACCAGTGATCTATTCACTGGAGACCAGCAGTGATATCACTGAGAATGCAGCCTATCTATTCACTAGGGAGCAACAGTGATATCACAGTTTATTAATGTATTAGAGACCATAGATGATATCATCCAGCTTATCTCCTAACTAGAGAGCAGCAGAGACACCATAGAGAATGCTACCTATATTCATGTTGGACTGGGGTGTTTAGAGCCCACAAGTAGTATTGACTCGGGGAACCCACCCTAAAGAAACATACAAATATGATCTCTACATACACTTCAGGCCTTTAGGACACTGGCATATTTTTTTCTTTTCTTTTGTTTTTATCACAACTAAGAGTTATAACTAGAGATGTAAAATTTCCAGAAATTTAGAAGCATTGAAAACAAAAGTTGTTAATTTATTTTTATTTATTTTCAGAAGACAAAACTATTTACTAGTCACCTTGACTCAAATATTAGGCAAACATGATCTGTGATGGGGGAGAACATTCATAGGAATCAGATAGATAAATGTAAATTAAGCCGGATCAAAGAGGACAAAAACATCAACTACTGTAATACCAACAAGATAGAGCCCAGCCACAACCAAACTAAACTGCAACATTTTCCCTGCAGTGCCCCTAGAGACAGAAATGCATATTGCTCTTCTTTAAAAAATTGCATTCTTGGTATTTAATTCGTATTCTGGGATTTGCTTGTCTTCAGGTAAGACTGGAGAACTTACAAAGATTCTCAGATGTCTTTCATAAAGGTCTAAACATTATGTAGGTTGAATATCATGCTATAAACATATTATTTATTATAATAAAAGAAAGTATTCCATACTACATTATTTGTAGTGTTTCCAGACAAAAAAAAACAGCTTTGGGGAAAAACAATGTTTTTTTCAGGCCTTTCCATCTCTATTCCTAAGTTATTTTTTTTTATTATTTTTACATTTATTCATTAATTCATTTCCCATTCATTACTTTTATTTCTAACATATGTTTATATACCTTATGTTTATTTTTCATATTTAATACATTTGCACAGTAAGTAATATTATGGGGTATTGATTTTCCATCAGTGTATTTATTTATTCTGGGGGGAAGGGGGTGTTGCATCATTTTGTAGTGCATGAACATTTTATTTATTTACTTGTTTGTTTTTATTGCCATGCTCTTTTACGCTATTGGCTGTGTGGTATAAATATTGTACTATCTTCTATGGTTGATTAAATTTGTGATTTGTGAAAGTATCAATACAGATATTTTTTAGCTTATATAGAAAGAAATGTGACTGCACCTGGCACCTCATTATATACACAATTATATACATTACGTATATTTTACACTATATATTATACGCTACTTATAGACACTACTGTATGGTTCTCAGCCTGAGTGCTGTATATTTTTTACCACAAGCAGATTAAAAGCCCATTAGGTGTAAGCAGAGCAACTTTTCCCAAAACTTTCCATTGGGGTCAGTTTTACTGGTTTCGTCATCTGGGATCTTTTTTTCTTTTTCATAAAGAATAGTATAATGCACTCAAAGATCAACAACCATGTGAATACAGCCTAAGGCCCAAAATATTTTAAATTATCTAAGGCCATAATATAAATGTCTAAATCCTATAAGACTGCAATCCTGCTGATTCTGCCTCATGTGCCTCCATTACTGTATCTTCAACGCTGCCCAGAACCCCCAAATACTGTATTCCAGATACTATAGTGCCTGAGAATAGTGATAGAGATCTCAGCACTGGTGCGACTACAAAATAATGGGCCCCATACTAAACCCCAACATTAATTCAGACCACAGATCAGACGAAAGGCCCCCAATACACACTGCTCTCTATGTCCCACTTAATTAGACTGACACTCATGAACCCCCTCACGTAGGCTGCTGTTCAGTTTCTATTTTCTGATGGTAAGTCTTGTTTATTTCTTGTACATTATTTTAGGAGCAGCCATCATATATTTACAGAAAGACCCATAGACATAGACACAATGGGGGAGATTTACCAAAACTTGTGCAGAGAAAAAGTTGCCCAGTTGCCCATGGCAACCAATCAGATTTATTCTTTCAATTTTACAAAGGCCTCTGCAAAATAAAATAAGCAATCTTCCCCAATGGTCTGGAGCAGACTTTCTTTACAATAATGGGAGCATTATCTAGACATGCTCTGTGACCTGTATGGAGCACTGAGCATCAGCTATTGTAAATAGTGTCTTATTTATACCCTGGTGCCACCTTTTCCTGTTTTGTCTGTGATAAGTGGGAGAGTGCTAGAAAGTAGGGATCAACTGATTATCGGTTTGGCCGATATTATCGACCGATAATCACGATTTTGGGCATTATCGGTATCGGCAATTACCTTGCGTTACGCTGTGCGCATTGACATCATTGCGTTACGCTGTGCGCAATGACGAGTGACTTGACGCGACGTCACCAGCAGGGCGCACAGTGACAGCTCAGGAGGGCGCCACTGGAGCCAGATGTAGAGTGGACCCCGAGCACAGGTAATTATAAAACCGGGGATGGGGGAGGCAATGGGGCCGGGGCGGTGCGATGGGGGGTGCGACACGGCTTAGTGCGGTGGGGCGGTAGGGGGCGCGGCGCAGTGCGGTGGGGCGGTAGGGGGCGCGGAGCGGTGTGGGGGGGGGGGGGGGTCGGTGTCAGTGATAGGACTCAGTAGGACCCCCGGACAGGCAGGGGGAAAGAAGCGGGTGGCGGCGGCGGTCTATGGCACTGCAAAAGCCGCTGCAGTTCATTGATTAAAAGCACCCGCTTTAAATCAATGATCTGCAGCGGTGTCACGGGGGGATAAATAGCCGATAACTTATACCGGAATGTCGGTATCGGCTATCGGCTCTAACCTCCACATATTATCGGTATTGGCCCTAAAAAAACGATTTCGGTTGATCCCTATTAGAAAGTAATCTGTACAGAACAGGAGATGCCAGCTTAATTTTAGCCAAGGGGCTAGAATGAAAACTGAAAATATTATTTAAATATAGATATAGAATATAGAAATTGAAAATGATAAAGAAAACATCAACAATTCTTATAATATAAGTGATAGATTGCCTTTAAGAAATATTCCAGTCCATGGCTGGGGGCTGCGGATTGATTAGAAACTTGCAAGCTCCTCTACACTCTGATGGAAGTTCTCACATAGGAAAAGCAAATGTGCCCTGGAGCTAAACTGACTCCCAAACAGTGGGGACTTATCAGGTGCTTTTATGTGACTTGATGAAGGATGGCTGCTCGCTGCCCTCATTTACATAGTCGACAACCCTGTGCAGAAATGCAGCCGCCATCTGCTCCCCCAGACAGAGAAGTGAGCAGCCCTGGTGGCCCAGAATCTGGAGTTCACTGTGAGCTGAATGGTGATTAAATGCATTGGAGTGTGATGCTGTGCACCTTTATCTACTTCATAAAAACATTGTGTCTGCAAACTAGTGCGCACATAGAGGGACAAGCAGCCTTGGCCATAAGTACAGAGATACTGCAGTCGATCATCATCTCCACTCACTTCTGGCTTCATGTGGCATAATGGAAGATCTGGAACGAGTAGATTCTTTTATAGATTTTAACATAATCAAAATATTATTGGCTTATTCATTGAAGTGACTTTGTGTGAGGCTTACAGAATGGTTATTACATGGGTGGTACCGGCAGATATGCTGGAGATCGCTTCAGGTCTGCCATATCCAGAAGATGATTCATTCTGAAGCTATTGTATTTCAATGAGGACAGTAAGAGTTTCAGTAAGAGTCTTGACTCTCCACCTAGATTACGGCTGGGCATGGTTGCTTTTGTGTCTGTGGAAAGCATTTACTGACACAGTGGTAAAAGGGTGTACTGCAAGTGATTGCCAGCAAGATCTGGAAGAAGCACAAACTGGTTCCAGGGCTGATCATTATACACATCATGATATTAGGCAGTGGGAGCCTAAAGAATTGTATAAACATGGCCCTATTTGTTTCCGGAATATTATTGCTCTACAAGAGTAGATCCCCCTTTCCTGAACGTTGCTTCTAAGTTATTCCAGGAAGGATTCAGATGTCTACCTTGAATCTGAGCAATGGCCGAGATGGAGCTTTATCCAAACTAGAGATGAGCACATTTTTTTTAAATTCAATTCGGCCGATTCGCTGAATTTTCCCCAAAAATTTGGTTCAATCCGAATTTAATTGCGGCAAATCACTATTAAAAACAGCTATTTCCAGGCTACAGAGAGCCTCAATAGGTGTGTAGAACACTTTGCCTTGCTGTGACACGCATAGGGATTGTGCTGGGTTAGTGAAATAATACTTTTATTCAGTATGACATACATATTAATTTGGAAATGTCCTTCATGCCATGAGAATGTAGTGACAAGAGTTACTTTCCATTCTGGACTTCTTACCTGGCTTTCATGTATAGCAATTATTTATTTAAATTATATTAAATAGTATTTAAAAATGTACAAGTCACTTTTCATAAATTATAACATGTCTTTAAACAAAGTCTGCAAACTACAAAAGTTCTCGAAAACTGAACCCTGGATGAAACACGATAAATTGTTTTTTGGACACTTTCAAGTTATAAACACAAACCTTACTTAGAGTCAAATCAGCACTTTAATTAAATGATTTACTGGCTATGGACACCTATGATGTTTTTGTAAGAATTTCTTCACATTAGTGTCACTTCTACAGCACTCTTCATATCCAAGCTATCCTATGAATCTCCCACATTCACACTCCAATCCAGACAGCTGTGTAGCTTTTTATGTAAATAAGTGTTTATTAATCTATAGCCTATTAGAATGTTAAATTATGATTATTTATGAAATTTACAAGTCACTTTTCATAAATTAGAAAACATCTTTAAACAAAGTCTGCAAACTACAAGGCTCTTATAACAGCGATCAGATAAGTGCTAAACATTGTTACATGATGTGCATTAGACAGAGCTGTAGCTAGCTCTTTTTGCTCCTGAGGCGAGAACAGAAAATTGTGCCCCCCCCCCCCCCCCATTTTGGCTTGGGGCACTCGTTGGAAAAAAAATTAGCGGGACACCCTTACTGAATAATCAGAGTCATTATCTTTTTTTTTTTCTTCCCCATCTGGCACAGGACATCATGATAATCTGTTCCAGCCAAAACTCTTGGGCAGAAGCTGCAACACAAACATATTAGTAGTGGGCTCTGCATTTTTCCAGCATTATCCTCCCCTTTTCCCTACAAATGACTCCAGCCTCCTCCAGGAAATTTATCAAAACCTGTGCAGAGGAAAAGTTGCAAAACCTGTGCAGCTTGCTTCTTTCATTTTTAACAAGGCCTTTGCAAAATGAAATAAGAAATCAGATTGGATGCTATAAACCTTAGTGAGGGGAACTCTCAGGACAATGTGCTCCAGTATGCTTAAAACAGTATTTGTCTACAACACCAGCCGGCGTGTACTTTTGCCTGGCCTTTCACAGTATCTAGGCCCTTAAGACCTTAACAGGAACAAAATAGTACACCACTGAGATGTATGTATGTGGTATGCACTTATGAGGGGAGGAAAATGTGCTTCAGTATGCTTAAAACAGTATTTGCCTACAACACCAGCAGGTATGTACTTTTGGCTGGTCTTTCACAGTA
The DNA here is from genome assembly GCF_029499605.1 of Hyla sarda. Taxonomy (NCBI): domain Eukaryota; kingdom Metazoa; phylum Chordata; class Amphibia; order Anura; family Hylidae; genus Hyla; species Hyla sarda. The sequence continues at coordinate 77,172,983 of NC_079200.1, read as the reverse complement.
TCTAGGTCCTTAAGACTTTAACAGGAACAAAATAGTACACCACTTAGATGTACGTATATGGTATGCACTTATGAGGGGAGGACAATGCACTCCAGTACACTTAAAACAGTATTTGTGTACAACACCAACAGTACACACCAGTGCTGCAGCACACAGTCGCTGTGTACTACACCCAAAATTGCACTCTCTCTCATTCTCACTCCCTTTCCTATCAGTGCTTCTAGGCTGGATTTGGGCTTGAGGTGAATCGCTGCTGTAAAAAAGCTTTTCTGTGCAACACACTGCTCTCTGTTCCTCTCTGTAATAGAATGTTGATGTGACTGGGAGGGGAATCGCTGCTGGAAAAATGCTTTTCTGTGCAACACACACTGCTGTCTGTCCCTCTCTCTCTGCAATAAAAGGCTGAAGTGACTGGCTGCAATATGACTGCCGATTATATAGGACTGTGACATCATAGGGGTGGCTGGCTGCTGATTGGCTGCATGGTGCATGAGATTCAGGGTCATCCCACCTACCCATGTTCCCGCCTTCCCAGGATTCCTTGCCCCATGTCTACACATGTGGATCTGCCATTTTAGCCCTGGAGCCTGGACCACACTAAATGGAGTTTAATGAAGCGATTCGTGCAATCGAATAATGGCGATATTCGCATTTGTTGCAAATCAAATTTTCCCTGAAATTCGTAGCAAATTCGGATTTTTCAGATTTGAATTGCTCATCCCTAATCCAAACCATAACTAACCTTTCAGATGACTTTTCAGGATAAGCTGTCTTCTGTATGTACATGAGGAGTAATTGTATTTTTGACCATTATCTGACTTCTATCCTGCACTATATACACAGGGTAGGTTCCCATTGGTTCCCATTTTATTGGAGGAGCACTTTTGGTTGCACATTACTGCCCTCTTCAGCAATTGATGGAGGCTATCTCATTTATCAACCTGATGTTTGGATAGGTGATAAATAACACTTATTGGACAACCCCTTGAAACAACAAAGTTTCCCCAAAGGTCGGCACATGCCAATCCTGATCATTTTATGGAACTATAACCTGAGAATACAGCCAATTGCAGTTTCTCATCAGAAACCCACTGTATGGTTCATGTGTTGAGCAGTCGCCTTTCGTGTCACTTCCTTTTTCCCATACAGAATTACTCAGAATTCTTTCTCAAGAGGGACATATTTTATAAAAAATTTTTGTGCTGCTTGGAGCCGTTAAATGTCTCCATCTGCAGTTTCTGGTATCATAACTTATCGATAGCCAATATACAATAAAGTACATCTCATCCAGAATATTAAATAGTTTGGGTTATGAGACCTACATGGAAAAGTATAAAAGAATTCAGAAACAGCAGTAGCCCAGAATTGATTTATTGGGTCTTCGTGTTCTTCTTCTAATTCTACGAAATTCCACATGATCCTGCCGCTCTGTGCCGGATTATCAGACAGAAATTTCTCTGTATGGACTTCTTACGGCAGAAGCCTGCTAAGAATCAGGAGTGTGTAGAGGATGTTGTGTAGAAAACATGTCATCTAGAGAAACTGTTGTTTGGTGTGGTTAAGTTATAGGGTGGCAGTATATTTAGGTAATACATGTCCTGTAATAATGACATGTGATACTTCCTGCTAAATTATATATCTGAGCCTATTGTGTGTGATACTGTCTTGATGCATAAAAATGTATCATGTGTTATACTTCTCTGCTGCGCTACTGTATCTAAGCCTTTTACTTGTAATATTATCTGTTGGGCTGCTGTATGTTTCTGCAGCAGAGTCCAATTGAATACAACAGGATTCTGTTGCACTTTGCAAATGGCGGAATTTCCATGCCAGATGTTTCCGGTGCGGAAATTCCGTTTTCTGTGTCCGCAGTAAGAATAAACCTGTCCATTCTTTCTGGGGACACCGCACAGAATGCATAGCCGTCTATGAGACGGCGCATTCCTGTGCGGTCCTAGCGGCGGCAAATTATGCTGGTGCTCGCAGTCTGCAGAATGTCTGCACAGAGATTTTCTGTGCGGACATTCCGACATGTAAACATAGCCGTAGAGTGAGGATATGTTCACATAGTGGAATTTGTGCAAAATGTCCTCATGGAATATTCCGCACGGACATTCCGCTGCAGCAGAGTCCCATTGATGTCAATGGGATTCTGCTGCACTGCTCACAAAGCAGAATTTCTGCACCAGCTGTTTTTGCAGCGGAAATTCTGATTCCGGCGTCTGCAGAAAGAATAGACACGTCTATTCTTACTGCGGATTCCGCAAGATAATGCATTGCCCTCTATGAGACGGCACATTTCCGAGCGGTCCTAGCGCCCCCCGGATTGGGCAAATGTGCGGAATGTCCTTAGGTGTTTTCCAAGCGGACATTCCTCACAAATTCACCCGTGTGAACCCGGCCTGACCCTGTTTATCTAAACTTGTGATACTTGTGATACTAAAATGTGATACTTAAAGAGTGTATTAACTATGTGTGGAAACAAATACCCTACTACTGCCTTTGCCTGAAGTATTTCTCTCTGATTTACTCGTTTTGGTTACTCCATTTGTTGTGTCACATCCATTAGTCCAGTATTTCCCAACCGACTGTCCAGGCATACTGGGAGTTGCAATTTTGCAACAGCTGGAGGCACCCTGGTTGGGGAACACTGCATTAATCAATCCATCAGTTCCCTTTCTTTCTATCTGCACATGTAGGAGACGCAGTCTTCTCTGCCCCATGCTTTTCTGCTCCACACTCATATCTATAAGTAATGATGATGGATGTAATGCAGATTGTCCTGTCTGGCATGTCCTGTTCTGCCTGTAATGGTACATGTATGAAATACTTCTTTTGTCCCGGCATTCTTCACCATGATAGTGTTCATTTCTTCTTCATAGTCTTTCATAAAGATCTCACTATAGGTGCAGGGGTATGTGTGTGTGTGTGTGTGTGTGGGGGGGGGGGGGGTTAGAGGGGCTATGCAGAGTGTAATATGTCAGTGGCCACAATTAGGAGATTGTTGGGTGTTGGATTGTTGCAAATTCTCATGACTAAAAGGGGTACTCCACCCCTAGGCATCTTATCCCCTATCCAAAGGATAGATGTCTGATCGCGGGGGTCCTGCCTCTGGGACCCCCCACAATCTCCATGCAGCACCCGGCGTTCTGAAAGTTATTTTCAGAACGATGGGTTTGGGCGGCCGTGATCGTAATGTCACGCCACGCCCCCTTTGTGATGTCACACCACACACCCCCCCCATTCATGTCTATGGTAGCGGGACCCCCGCGATCAGAAATCTTATCCTTTGGCTAGAGGATAAGATGTCCAGGGTGGAGTACCCCTTTAATGTGGCACACTTACTAAAACTGTCCTTATTCTGAAACCCGTGTTCCCCAACTGCAACAAGACCTTTTAAGGGTCTATACATACGTACAGTATCCTGTGCATATATGATGCTGCAGATTTGAAGCTGTGTTCAATCATTTAGTTTACACTGAAATCTGCAGCATTAAATCTGCAACTGCAAATCCTGCAATTGAAATATGCGCAGGATACTGTATGTGTGAGGCATATTTATAGCAGTGTCTCAGACTGATAGATTAAGGTTGGTTGACACTGCGTTTATGCTATTTGCCACAGGTATCCGTCTTCATACCTCCAAAAATTGTCTGCTGACCTATACTCTGATGGACAGCAGCAGGTGCCATTTATTTCAGTGCCCTGAACTTGGTCACCTGATGTTTTCATTCAAACTGCTTTCTGCGGGACTCAATAGCTTGGTCTACTGCACTGTAAACAGTACCTGTCATGATCTTGTTAAATTTTATATTCCTCCCAGTTCACTTCCCTCATCATGATAAGCCACCCCCTGCCTTTATTTTTATTATTTGTTAGTTTTCTACCTTGATATAGCTCTGTATTTTCTGCTCAGTCTTAGTCAGATTCACAGACTAGGAAGGGGCGTTACCCAGCAGGCGTGACATCATCTGAAGCCATACAGGGGAGACTGCATTTCCTGATTTTGGGTGCAAGAGATAGGGGGAAATGTGCTCTGGACAAGTAGAGAGACACCTGATGGCAGCTTTTTTAAACACAAATAAAACATAGAAAACTTTTTTTTTTTTTTTTTAAACAAAGTACATTAGAAAGATTTTTTATTTACCATAAGGAGTACAATAGCAAAAATGTGTTTTAATGATGGTGCCCATTTAAGTGCTGGTAATATAGTACATAACAGCAAAAACATCTCGAATGGAATTACTAGGCTACTTAGTTTAGTACACTGTCCGAATCTAACCTTAGGCAGTCTAGTTCCAGTTTCACAACTGTCTAACTTTTTATACCAACCTGAATCCGTGACTCGTTGTGGGCACATCGTGGCACAAGCATGTAAGAGCCCTGCGCGGGACTGCTTTCTTAATCCCACTTCCACTGGATTTCTGACCATTGTCACCCCCTCCAGCAAGGTGTGTGTTCCGTTCCCACAACATGTGTGTCCAATCCCGCCCGCTCATACAAACATTTCACAGCTTTTAGAAATAATACCCCACCCATTGTATCACGCCATTGTGCCATTTCAGAAGCCTCCTGTGGCACTTTTAGAGGTTTGTAGGATTTTGCAGGACCTGCTGTATGTTCTGTGACCATCAGCTCCTGCCTGCAACAACCTCATTAGCACCTGCAAGTTTTTTTTTTTATTGGGTCCAGTGGGATCCCGATGCAGGGCTCACATTTTGGAACACACCACTTTCCACAACACCGGCCTGTGTGCCAGTTTTTTTGTGCCAGTTTTTTTGTGCAAACTGTGCCAGAATTCCCTTGCATTTTCAATAGTAAGTCTGCCCATGGTGTCCCAGGTTTTAAACCACTGGGAGATTTCTTTTACTTGACATTGCAGACACAACATTCACAGCGGAATGCAATTGAAAGTCAGGATGGATATCATCCTGTAGAGATTCACTAGTTTTTAGAGAGCCCATTGCTGTATTGATGCCTTCCCGACCTATGGCAGACATTTATGTTATGAGACAGGTGAGGGAGCTAACATCAGAGATGACTCCAACACTGATAGTTTACCTGTTTACACACCACAATCAATAGCGATTGTGATGTAAACAGTTTTAAGATGCCTTATTGGTGGTTCAGTGGCTCCATCACGGGGGGCCTGATGGGTTGTCCGGGGAGCCTTACGGCCTCAGTGTCTGTCTATGGCAAGCTGTGCCAATTGAGCACCAATCTCATAGCTCAGTGATCAACATTGAGATATATATATATATATATGTATATATATATATATATATATATATATATATATATATATATAGGCTTAAATTATTATAATAGGCTCCTAGAGGCAGTTAAAGTTTTTCTTTTTTAAGTTTTAAAAAATCTGTCTGTAAATAGGACTGAATATGTTTGTGTGAAAGTCTTGCCTGTTCTACAGTATATAATTGAATCCTGGCATTGGCTCTCTATCAAATCAGTTTTCTGAATTTGGTACATGTTTGTAATAATTTAGGTCACACCCTAAAAAAGTGTTACCCAAGAGCAAAACGTACTTAAAAAAATGCTTCTAAAGACTTTATAAATATAGCAAGCCATTCTCAGCTTATATGTTTGCCCTTCCTAAAATATATGTTTTTATAAATGGAAGCTCTTTCTATATATAGATATTTATTGTGTATTTGTGCTTGTTATTCTTTTCTGTGCCCTCATAGCTGTGCAGACTCTTGACACACACATGGGATATGATAATATTCACCTTTTTACTCCCTGTTTTGGCAGCACAAGCCACTCAAATACAATTTGCAGAACCAGCTGAACTGGTTTTCTCCAAATGATATTGAAAATAAGTGTTCTGTTCCATCACTAGGACGTGGGCAGCAGCAGTCGCACAACATCCAGTTACCGTCCTGTCCAGCCATGCAGTGTTATACTCAGTGAGGGAATTTATCAAACAATTTAGTCTATTTTTGTCTAAATTTGTCGCAGGAAAAGTCGCAGGCTGGTTTCGTGTGACTTTTCCTGCGACTTTTCAATTAGATTGTTTAATTTTTATTACGACAAAGTGATCTGATTTAGATCACTTTGTGCAGTGGTCACTAATTTATCATGTGCGACTTTTCTGCACACAGACCATATTTAGAAGAAATCGCAGGGCAATTAAACCCTGCCCCATATGTCTCCATGCGACAATTGTATTAAGGTCTGTGCAACTTTTAATACAATTGTCGCACGCAACATTTGCACAGAGAAGTTCAGTGGGCATTCATCATTGTCCGTGCGCCATTTGATAAATTTGGCGCACAGACGCCACTTTCCCCGCAACTTTTTTTTTTATCTAAAGTGAACAAAAACCAAGTTTCACTTTTGATAAATGCCCCTAAGTGTTCCCTTTTATGCAGCTTCTGAGCTACTGATCCCCCTCAGTAATTTCTCAGCCCGCGCACTGAGCAAGCACAGGCAGCTCGGCATAGTCACAACTGGGCCAGTGACATAGGCTTTATTTTACTGTATATGTCTCTAAACAAGTCATTTTTACAGTGATTGTGGAAAATTGCAACAAATATGTGGCCAAAATACAGTAAAAACGCAACGTGAGAACAAAGCCCGAAGACTTCATTTTTATAAAACACCTTAATAGTGATTATAGGTCAAATCTCTTTCTCCTCGTGGCCATTTTTATCTAATACAATGCACTTTGAATAAGAAAACCTACTTATGAGTCTTATGGTTGCTGGAGTCTAGCCAGGTGATTATGTTGGTCTCATTAAGTGACTTACACCCACCCCTCCCCCTTTGCAGAGTCTGAGGATTCATGGGAAATGCAGCATGTGGAAATCCTATCTGTTCTGAAATAGGAATTAGTATGGCTGAAAACCCATGCCTGCCACATCAGCTAAAACAGGCAAGCACAAGAACCTCTATGTTATTGTCTAATAACAGCATATAAACCATAAAAACAAAAAACAAAAATAGTTGTATCTATGTTTAGAAGCAACTATTACATCAGCGGGCTAACACTGTGGGGGCAACTATTATATCAGTGGGCTAACAGCGTGGGGCCATTATTATATTAGGAGGTAACAGCAGGAGCAACTAGTTTATCAGGGGCACAGTGTAGGAGCAATTATTATATTGGGGCACAGTCTTGGAGCAAGGATTATATCGGGGCACAGTGTGAGGGGCAAAGCTTAAACCAGGGAGCATTTTTGGGCAGTCATATTTAAATCAGGGGGTAATCTTTTAATCTTGGGGCACAATGCTTGGCATATTTTTATTCTGGGGAAATAGCCGAGGGCATATCCTTATTTAGAAGGCACAGCCTGACGCATATCCTTATTCAGTACAGGATGTATTCTTATTCAAGGAGCACTATATACAGCTTTGTTATCTTCAGGGGTACAATATGCTGCAAAACAGAGTAACAAAAAATATCTGGATTGCAATCCCTGCAGAGACAAGTCATGGCTGGGAGAAATTGGCACATTGGTCTGGACCACATGGAAAAGAAAAGGACTCTAATCAGAGAGGACCTCACCCCTGAGTCATTAGAAATCATTGTGTATTCTGCCTCTGACCTCATATGATCAGTGCTGTAGTCTTCATAGTAATTATAGGTGGTACTATTGTTGTTGTTGTTGTTTAACAACTTCCAGCATACTGTTAACTCTGTTTAGGCTATATTGAGAGATATAGTTTTACATGGTACTGACGTATATATGGCAATGAATAAACCTGATTTAGCACTTACCCCCGTAACAACCTATGATGCTTGTTTATTTCATGGGGCTGCTAAGGGTGTATAGAGGAGGGCTCAGGTCTAAAGCCCACTCCATACCGTACAGCACCCAGATGTTTTAAGTAGCCCAGAGTTGCTGCTAATAACCAGCATGGAGCAATCACGGGGAGGCGATCCGTTGTATTAGCCCAGACAACCTTTGGCACTGCAGATGTTTTGGACTACATCTCCCATGATGCTTTGTCAGCATTTTGGCTGTAATTGCATCATGGAAGATGTAGTCCAAAACATCTGCAGAGCCGAAGGTTTGCCTTTGCTATGGCTCTGTAACTGCCAGGACTCTATTGATGGAGTCTGCCATGCCAGAACAATTGCTTCTACAAGTTCCCTTGGGGAACTATAAAAAAGTTCCAAAGAATGTTTTTGAAAATATGAATAAGCCCCTCCATGATAAAAATGTAATCACCCCCCCCCCTTTCTCATTTTCCGAACACAAAGTAAAATATATAGCTTATTAATTTGGAATCAATGCATGGAATTGCCCAAATTATTAAAAAATAATACTATTAATCTTGCATGATAAATGGCGTAAGCAAAAAAAAATAAAACACCAGAATTGCTTTTTTTCCCCACGTTACATAACATTTCAGAAAAAAATCTGTAAAAAGCAATCAAAAAATAAAAATGATGAAGATAAAAAGTACATATCCTGGCACAAAATTTTCCCCCCAGAACAGAAAAGAATTTTTTTTTTGTACCATTTTTATTTTGATTGGACTTTTTGATTGCTTTTTATTAATTTTTTATGGTGTAAAAAGGGAGCAAAAATACGCTATTTTGGACTTTGGAATTTTTTTGCGCTTACGCCATTGACCGTGCGATTTTACTAACTATATATTTTTATAGTTTGGACATTTATGCACACGGCGATACAACAAATGTTTATTTTTATTATGTTTACATATTTTTTTATATGGAATTTGGGAAAAGGGGGGTGATTTAAACTTTTAATAAAGTTAATATTTTTTTTACACTTTTAGTCCCCTTAAGGGACTTTTAGGAGGAATCATTTGATTCCTCACACAGATCAATGTGGTTCCATAAAACCACATTGATCTGTGTGCTCTGCGCTCGATTGATAAAGTCTGGTCCTGCCAAGCTTTATCATTCTCATTGCAAGAGCCGGCATGGAATGAGAGGTAAGCCCTCCGGCTTCCTCAGAAGTGGATCGCCCCCCCACAGCGCGATTACAATGGTTAATAGCTGGGGGCCGGCCGGTATGACGCGGGCTCGAGTCATACCCCGTTAACAGCACATGGACGAGCATAGACTTCTATGGTCGTTAACAGGTTAAGAAATGTTCCCATGTGATCATGTGATCTCAGTGTTTTATGTGAGTTATCATGTGATTGTTACCCAGAAGATATCAGTGACCAGGTGACTTAAATGGGCACTGTCCGTTACAAAAGCTTTTGATATGTTGTAAAGCATGCAAATCCAATAGGTTTTGCAGTTGCTTCCATTAGAAAATTTTCAGTATTTCATAATGAAAAAGCCAGTCAAACAACTGCCCCCCCTGCCTGTTTGGACACATACTAGTCCTGCTGTGTCCATGCGTCATCACCTTAGTCATGGACACACTTACTTGATTGACAGCTGTGAACGCAGGGCTCACAGCTGGAGGAAAAATCCTCCCACTGTCAGCTTGTGTCCCGCTACTGTCAATGAGGACAAGCTGGGAGTTGTAGTTTTGCTAATGCTTGGGGAGATGTGAGCAGACAGCATACTGAGGGAGGGGGCGAAGACCTGCACAGTGAGGCCACACCCCCTCCCTTTGAGAGGAATTCAGACTGGTGAGCTAAATTAAAAGTGTAATAAAAAATAAATAAAGGTGCTAGACACAAAAAAAAATTGGATGTACATGGTCAGGATTAGGTACAGAGTGATATATTAAAACATTTTTTTGTTGGATCTAACAGGTACGCTTTAAGGGTGACCAATGGTACCCCACCAGAGTCTCCCCCATAAAAGCCCTGGGAGGAGTCTCTTCTCTGTTAGTGTAGTCGAGTCTAGGAGTGTGTCTGGAGTCATAGGAGGTCTCAAGTCAAGTCTGCAAACACAAGCTACAAGTAAGCCACAGTCACAGCATTGTCAAGTCAGCATGGCCTGCACTAAATTATCCTGTTCTACTAAAAGTCCCTGCAAGGCCCTAAGGTCTCTGAAGTCACTGCTCACCTCTGTGGTCCTTGCTAAACTGTATAGACTTTTCTACCTGTCTAACCTTTATTATTGACCCCGTGCCTAGCCCAGGATCCAGCGGTATACCTTTGGGTGGTATTGAGGATAAACCACGCCCTGGCATCATGAATACAAGGGGTTAATGCCATCTGCCCCTAGGGTAATTTTATCTGCCCTGCATCACACCCCATACCACAACTTTTGGCATCCTAGGAAGAGGATACAGGTGTGTGCCTTATGTGACAAGTCGTCCCCCAATCTGAACTGTGTCCAGTATTGTTAGAAAATTGCATGCCGATGTGAATATAATTTGTGCCAGAAAGTGTACGGGACTCTGTCAGTGGAAAGTGTTTTACCCGAGGCGCTTGTGAAATAGAGGGGGAGGTGAAGAAAGGACTGTTATTTGCCATTGTGAACTGCAGATAGTCGGTACTTGAAAAGGTTAACTTGGCCTGGTGTTTCCAGCGCAAGTGATCGCAGCTTCGCCCCATCAGTTCCCAGCTGTGACGCCTCTTCAATACAGCTAAAAGGAACCAAAGAGCCTCCCTGTGTTGCACAGGGGAAGATTTTGCCGACCAGACCAAATCGGAAGTTCCCTGTGCGCAGCCATATTGAAACCTCCGGCTGCTGCGTTTGTCTCTGCTGTTAGCTGTCAAGCACCCGCTGCAGCGCAGACTCTGTAAACACCAACGATTGTCAGTATTAAGTCTCTGGTGCCAGCAGCTGCCAGTATTAACCCGTTAGTGCCCGCAAGTCTGGTCGCAAGACTATTCACCACCGTGTGCCTGCAAAATAGAGGGAGACCATCCATTAGTCAAGTCAAAGCCGCTACAGCGCTTCATCATTCATCTTACAGGGGAATGCACCTTATTTCTCTTAAAGCAACAGCACACTCAAAAAGCAACAGGATGTCAGAACCCAGCTGTCAAGATCAACCAGGCAGCAGCGCCCCTTCATCTCTAGCAGCAGTGAGGTCATCACCTGCCCCAACAGTCGGGACCTTGCCCACCCTGCCTGCAGTCAACAGCAACAGTCCTGGTGTTCCAACTTCTGCAACGGTATTCATGGGGAACCCTTTCCTCCCTACCTACAATGGAGACCCCTTCACCTTGAGGGATTCCAAAGAGAGGATCCAGTGTGTCTTTTACTCTTTCCCTCCTAACCAACAGGTGCAATTGCTCACAGGACAACTACAGGGACCAGCGTTAGAGGAAGTTTGCAACTGGCCTGCCTCCGAGTAGTCAACCATAGAGCAGATCTTTGAAGGACTGTACCAGGTATTTGAGTCGCATTCTCTATCAGAGGTACGTCTCCGGCTGTATGAAAGGCGACAGAAGCCAGGTTAGACCTTGAGAGCATATGCCGTAGCCCTACAGAATGCCCTAGAGACTGTCCAAAAATTAGATGGTATAACTCCAGAGCAGGGCAACAAGGTGTTAATGGACAGATTTGTTGATGGGGCTCATAATAAGTGAGACAAAGCCCAGCTGAGAATGTTAGCGGTCCAAAACCCCAACATGTCATTCTCCGCTTTCAAAAGACTGGCTATCCAAGTGATTGAGTCCGGTACTGAGTCAGAGGAAGTTTTTACTCCCCTTAAACCCGTTCAAGAGCCACTAGGGGCGGTAGCCAGACCTACATCACCACCAACAATCTCTCACATAAAGATGCTTATTCTTTGCCAAGGATCGAGGAGTCACTCACAGCCCTCGGGTCGGCTGCTTTCTTCTCCACCCTGGACTTAACCAGCGGATATTGGCAATTGCCCATGTCCGTGGAGGATCGGGAGAAGACGGCCTTCGTGACACCCATGGGACTGTTCGAGTTGAACATTATGCCATTTAGGCTGTGAAATGCCCCTACTATGTTCCAGCATCTGAATTTTCAAAATGTCCTATTGTACCTGCACAATGTCATTGTGTATTCCAAGTCCTACCAGGAACATCTCAGTCATCTGTCAGATGTCTTCCAAGTCTTAATCAAGCATGGATTAAAGATTTAACCGTCCAAGTGTCAACAGCTCAAGTCTCAGGCCCATTTCTTGGGTCATGTTGTCAGTGCAGAAGGGGTCCAGCCCATTCCTGAAATGGTGGAAGCTGTCGAGTACTGGCCTACCTCGCGCACGGTGAAAGATGTAGGGAGCTTCCTGGGATTTGCCGGCTACTATCGCCGCTTCTTTCCCCACTTCGCCCAGATTGCAGAACCCCTCAAAGCTCTCTTATGGGGTATGGGGAAGGAGAACTACAATGGAAGACTACCTATTGAAAGAGCAAGAGACAGCTTTCCAAGCTCTTAAACGTCTGCTGACGGAGCCACCCATCTTGGCGTATCCAGACTACAGTCAGCTGTTCTGGCTCCCAAGTCCAGAAAGGGCAAGCGTGAGTAATTGCCTATGCCAGTCGCAACCTGCGAGGAGCAGAGAAGAAGGATGGCAATTACAGCTCATTCAAGTTGGAACTTCTCGCCCTGGTGTGGGCCGTGACCGAAAAATTCTAAGATTATTTGGCTGCCATGCCATTTACTGTCTACAATAACCCATTGGCCCACCTGAACACTGCCAAGTTGGGTGCCATTGAACAGCGATGGGCTTCAAGAATAGCCAATTACAGTTTCACCATCAAGTAGAGAAGCGGCAAGTCAAATGTCAATGCCGATGTTTTGTCTCGGATGACCCCCAGCGAAGAACCACCTGTCGAAGATGTGTAGGAAGACGTGGAGATGCCCCTATTTTATCAGCGGTTCGTGAACCAGAATGTTGTGACTGCCCTCATGGACAGTGAACCCAGGTCCGTAAAGGTTAAAGAAGACCTATACACCTGGAAGACTCTTCAAGACGAAAGTAGAGTCATGGAGGATCTGTTGGACTACCTTCTGGCGAAAAAGGTGCCAATTTGTCTACACCGGGCCCAGTGTGACTAGGAGTTGAAAAGTCTGTGGCCACAGAGGAAACGACTGTTGTACCGAAATTCTTTGGATCTGGTCTCTAGTGATTGACTTCATTAGATTCTCGTTCCCCAAAGAGACGGGGCGATGGTCCTCAAAACTTTGGAGTCCATAAGACCGAAGCTACTGTCAGGCGAAGATTCTATTGGATATGAATGCGGAGTGACATTGAGAAATGGCGCAGTGAATGTGCAGTCTGTAACGTCACCAAGAATGTGAATCCAGGTTTAAAGGCCGAACCAGTTGGTCATGCTAGACCACGTCAAATTCGCTCCTACCCGGTCCGGGTATACTTATGCTCTCACCATGATGTATTATTACTCTAAATAGGTTGTCGTTTTACCATTTAAAGATCTCGCAGCCAAGACAGTGGCCCAAATGTTCTACTCCAATTGGGTGCAAACCCTTGGGTATCTGGAGTCTGTCCTAACGGACCGAGGAACAGCCTTCGAGGCCCAACTTTTCCTAGAGTTATGTCAATTCCATGCCTGTAAGAAACTCCGGACTACTGCTTACCATCCCCAGGGGAACAGGTTCTGTGAGCGCATCAGTCAAGTCTTTATCCACATGTTGCTAGCAGCCTCTGTGTCAAGACATGAAGAGTGGCCCCGACTACTTCCCAAATTACTGGAGATATATAACAATACAGTCCATTGTTCTATGGGGTATACTCCTTTCTACTTGATGATGGGGCGAAATGGGCAGCTGCCTAAAGACCAGACATTTGGGCTCTAGGCCCCATTCAACAACTCTCCGCAAGCCTCCCTAAAATGAGTCTCTGACCACCACAGAGAAGAATCCAAGAAGTCGAAGAAATTGTCATCAAAAAGATGGGTGAGGCTCAACAGAGACAACAAGAGCACTATAACTGTCATGCCTCTGCTAAACCACTTCAATACAAGTCTGGCTACGGAAGTTTCCAAGGACCAACAAGCTAGATTCTATCTGGGAGACAGAACCGTACATGGTGACGGCCATACCCTATCCTGAGTCTGATGTCTACAAAGTGCAAAAACCTGGGTATGAGCCACAAGTAGTTCACCAAAGTCGAATCAAGCTATGTCTCAAAGAAGATCTACCAATGCTCCCAGTGCCGCCTTCTCCAGCTGTCAGGCCTGCGAAAGAGTACGACCCGGCAAGGGAATCCACCCATCTATGGATTTCCCCATGTTTTCTCCAAATCATCCTGCGATCTTCTGTGTCTCACCAACCCCAGGGCTGGTTCAACCCACATTAGTCTCCACACCAGTCCCAGTCTTGTCACCTTTGACTCCAGCCTATACACCAGTCTCCAGAGTGCCAATGCTGTCACCAGCCTCTCCAGCATAGCTGCCAGCGACTCTGACTCCAGACAGTACTGAACTAATACCAGCATCTGAGTTCGCTGAGGGAGAGCCAGCCGCAGCTTCAGAAGTCCCAAGAGCTCCAGAAATCTCAAGAGTTCCAGATCCTCCAGAGGTGGTGTTGCGCAGATCCCAAAGGTCGACGCAAGGAGAACTACCAGCTAGGTATAAGGAATAATGATAGTGCTGTGTACAAAGTGGTCAGAATAACACATAGTCTAATTCAGTCAGCTTACATAATGTATTGTATAAGTTAGTCAAATGCTTAGTTAGGACTGTATCTAACATGGACATTTCCAGTCCATAATTCATCTGTCTAACATTTTTCCTGTCCACGTGTACAGGGTATTCTCCTGGCCAGAGGGTTCCCCTGAAAATATAAATAAAGCACGTAGAGCAACAGAGTTTCTACATATAAAGGTAACAGTGGTATGTTATATAAAAACATGTATAGAGTTCTGGGGAGAAGTGGTTAGTGCTGAGGGGCCCCAGTAACTAAGACATCAGGTAGAGAGCCTCAGGCAGTGATGAGGAGAGGTGCGGGGGGGGGGGTTATAGTAGTGATGAGGAGAGGTGCAGGGGGGTTAAAGTAGTGATGAGGAGATGTGCGGGGGGTTATAGTAGTGATAAGGAGAGGTGTGGGGGGGTTATAGTAGTGATGAGGAGAGGTGCGGGGGGGTTATAGTAGTGATGAGGAGAGGTGCGGGGGGGTTATAGTAGTGATGAGGAGAGGTGCAGGGGGTTATAGTAGTGATGAGGAGAGGTGCAGGGGGTTATAGTAGTGATGAGGAGAGGTGCGGTGGGGTTATAGTAGTGATGAGGAGAGGTGCGGGGGGTGGTTATAGTAGTGATGAGGAGAGGTGCGGGGGGGTTATAGTAGTGATGAGGAGAGGTGCAGGGGGGTTATAGTAGTGATGATGAGAGGTGCGGGGGGGTTATAGTAGTGATGAGAGGTGGGGGGTGTTATAGTAGTGATGAGAGGTGTGGGGGGTCATATTAGTGATGAGGAGAGGTGTCGGGGGTTATAGTAGTGATGAGAGGTGGGGGGGGTGTTATAGTAGTGATGAGAGGTGTGGGGGGTTATATTAGTGATGAGGAGAGGTGTGGTGGGTTATAGTAGTAATGAGGAGAGGTGTGGGGGGGGTTATAGTAGTGATGAGGAGATGTGTGGTGGGTTATAGTAGTGATGAGGAGAGGTGCGGGGGGGTTATAGTAGTGATGAGGAGAGGTGCTGGGGGGGGTTATAGTAGTGATGAGGAGAGGTGCGTGGGGGGTTATAGTAGTGATGAGGAGAGGTGCGGGGGGGGTTATAGTAGTGATGAGGAGAGGTGCGGGGGGGTTATTGTAGTGATGAGGAGAGGTGCGTGGGGGGTTATAGTAGTGATGAGGAGAGGTGTGGGAGGTTATAGTAGTGATGAGGAGAGGTGTGGGGGGGTTATAGTAGTGATGAGGAGAGGTGTGGGGGGGTTATAGTAGTGATGAGGAGAGGTGTGGGGGGGTTATAGTAGTGATGAGGAGTGGTGTGGGGGGGGATATAGTAGTGATGAGGAGAGGTGCCTGGGGGGGTTATAGTAGTGATGAGGAGAGGTGTGGGGGGGTTATAGTAGTGATGAGGAGAGGTGTGGGGGGGGTTATAGTAGTGATGAGGAGTGGTGTGGGGGGGATATAGTAGTGATGAGGAGAGGTGCCTGGGGGGGGTTATAGTAGTGATGAGGAGAGGTGTGGGGGGTTATAGTAGTGATGAGGAGAGGTGTGTGGGGGTTATAGTAGTGATGAGGAGAGGTGCCTGGGGGGGTTATAGTAGTGATGAGGAGAGGTGTGGGGGGTTATAGTAGTGATGAGGAGAGGTGTGTGGGGGTTATAGTAGTAATGAGGAGAGGTGCCTGGGGGGGTTATAGTAGTGATGAGGAGAGGTGCCTGGGGGGGTTATAGTAGTGATGAGGAGAGGTGCCTGGGGGGGTTATAGTAGTGATGAGGAGAGGTGCAGGGGGGTTATAGTAGTGATGAGGAGAGGTGTGGGGGGGTTATAGTAGTGATGAGGAGAGGTGTGGGGGGGTTATAGTAGTGATGAGGAGAGGTGTGTGGGGGTTATAGTAGTGATGAGGAGAGGTGTGGGGGGGTTATAGTAGTGATGAGGAGAGGTGCGTGGGGGGGTTATAGTAGTGATGAGGAGAGGTGCGGGGGGGTTATAGTAGTGATGAGGAGAGGTGCGTGGGGGGGTTATAGTAGTGATGAGGAGAGGTGCGGGGGGGTTATAGTAGTGATGAGGAGAGATGCGGGGGGGGGGTTATAGTAGTGATGAGGAGAGATGCGGGGGGTTATAGTAGTGATGAGGAGAGGTGCGGGGGGTTATAGTAGTGATGAGGAGAGGTGCGGGGGGGGGGGTTATAGTAGTGATGAGGAATGATGAGGATACAGAGGATAAGAGGTATTATATTTAGTGGGTATAGTGTGTGGCAGGATTATATTTAGTGGGTACAGTGTATAGCAGTATTATATTCAGGGTACAGTGTGTGGCAGGATTATATTTAGTGGGCACAGTGTATAGCAGTATTATATTCAGGGTACAGTGTATAGCAGTATTATATTCAGGGTACAGTGTATAGCAGTATTATATTCAGGGTACAGTGTGTGGCAGTATTATATTTAGTGGGTACAGTGTGTGGCAGTATTATATTCAGGGTACAGTGTGTGGCAGTATTATATTTAGTGGGTACAGTGTATGGCAGTATTACATTCAGGGTACAGTGTGTGGCAGTATTATATTCAGGATACAGTGTATAGCAGTATTATATTCAGGTTACAGTGTGTGGCAGGATTATATTTAGTGGATGCAGTGTATAGCAGTATTATATTTAGTGGGTATAGTGTACAGCAGTATAATATTCAGGCTACAGTGTGTGGCAGGATTATATTCAGGTTACAGTGTCTGGCAGTATTATATTTAGGGTACAGTGTGGGGCAGTATTTTATTTAGGGTACAGTGTGGGGCAGTATTATATTTAGTGGGTACAGTGTATGGCAGTATTCTATTCATGGTACAGTGTGTGGCAGTATTATATTCAGGGTACAGTGTATAGCAGTATTATATTCAGGGTACAGTGTGTGGCAGTATTATATTCAGGGTACAGTGTGGGGCAGTATTATATTCAAGGTACAGTGTATAGCAGTATTATATTCAGGGTACAGTGTGGGGCAGTATTTAGTGGGTACTGTGTATAGCAGTATTATATTTAGGGTACAGTGTGTGGCAGGATTATATTCA
This sequence comes from Hyla sarda, assembly GCF_029499605.1. NCBI lineage: Eukaryota > Metazoa > Chordata > Amphibia > Anura > Hylidae > Hyla > Hyla sarda. Next base: position 77,155,468 of record NC_079200.1, on the reverse strand, counting down.
GGGTACAGTGTATAGCAGTATTATATTCAGGGTACAGTGTGGGGCAGTATTATATTCAGGGTACAGTGTGGGGCAGGATTATATTGCAGGATTATATTTAGGGTGCACTTTCTGGCAAGGTTATAATGATTACTGTCTTTATGCAGAGGATGAGGATCTGCTGACAGTGAGGAGCCAATGATGTCTGGATGTCAGACTCTGCAGAGAAGATGAAGCTGGAGGAAGACCTGGTCTCTGGACCAGATGAAGAAGAAAAGATAACAGAGAAGATATCACTCAGGTCAGAAGACGTCACTCAGGTCACTGATATCATTGTGTGTTCTCCTGACTGTCCCATCAGAGCTGTAGTCACTGATATCATTTTGTGTTCTCATGACTGTCCCATCAGAGCTGTAGTCACTTGTAAGTTCTGCATTGATGATGGTTAAAACTGTGTCCAATCTGTGTCTCTCCAGCTGTTACAAAACTACAACTCCCATTGCCTGAGGCTCTCCAGACATGATGGGAGTTTTAGCTTTCCAACAGCTGGAGAACCACTTCAACAGGTGATCGGTGGGGGTCTCAGGCCTTGAGTTGTGTAAAGGGCCCCGAAATTTCTGATGGCAGCCCTGCCAGTGCACATATGACAGGGAAACCAGTCTTGCCCAGTCTCTAAACTGCTACTTACATCTGCCCATGGTGACTTCCTGGCTGAGGTGCGTGCGGTGAGTGACATCATCGCAAGCACCTGGACGCCGACGTCCAGCGCAGAGCGTGCGATGACGTCACTTATAGCGTGCACCTCTGCCAGGAAGTCCCCATGGGCAGATGTAAGTAGAGCAGGCCAGGTAAGAGTGTGTGAGTGAGTAAGTGTGTGTGTGTGTTTGTTTGTTGGGGTTATGCTACACTACCTAATGTGGGCAATCTATGCTACCTAATGTGGGGAATCTATGCTACACTACCCAATGTGGGGAATATATGCTACGCTACCTAATGTGGGGAATCTATGCCATGCTACCTATTGTGGGGAATATATGCTATGCTACGCTACCTAATGTGGGGCTACACTACCTAATGTAGGGAATCTATGCTACGCTACCTAATGTGGGGAATATATGCTACGCTACCTAAAGTGGGGAAATTATGCTACGCTACCTAATGTGGGGAAATTATGCTACGCTACCTAATGTGGGGAAACTATGCAATGCTACCTAATGTGGGGAAACTATGCTACCTAATGTGGGGAATCTATGCTACCTAATGTGGGGGAACTGCTGCCTACCTAATGCAGATTAATGTGAGTTGCAGTGCAATTTTATAGCATAGTACTTTTTTTTTTTGGGGGGGGGGGGGGAGGGGGCAGGCACATTCTTTGTACAGGGGCCCTCTGTTGTCTGTGTCCACCCCTGCCACCAGAGTCTACCCCATAAAAGCCCTGGGAGGAGTCTCTTCTCTCTCTTAGTTCCTGAGTCTTTGCTGAGGTGCAGTTGAGTCTAGGAGTGTGTCTGGAGTCATAGGAGGCCTCAAGTCAAGTCTGCAGACACAAGCTACAAGTAAGCCACAGTCACAGCATTGTCAGTCACAAGTCAGTCAAGTCACTTTCATCTATCAAGTCAGCTTGGCCTGCACTAAATTGTCCTGTTCTACTACAAGTCCCAGCAAGCCCTTAAGGTCTCTGAAGTCACTGGTCACCTCCATGGGCCTGGCTGAACTGTATAGACTTTTCCACCTGTCTAACCTCAGTAATGCTGCCGTTGTCCGTAACTTGGCATCGGAGTCATTATTTCCCCTGTGCTAGAATATTCGTAATGCAAATTTTTATCGCGAATATTTAGAATATAGTGCTATGTATTCGTAATGACGAATATTCGTTTTTTGGGGTTTTTCTTCATTTCTATGCGAATTTTCCATGCACATTTTTGCATGGAAAAAAAGTGAACGAATATGCGAATTTTGCGAACAAAGGACAAATAATCCTCAATAAATTCATTAAATATTGCGAATTTGAATATGGCCCCTGCTGCTCATCACTAGTGCCTAGCCCAGGATCCAGCGGTATACCTTCGGGTGGCCTTGAGGATAAACCACGCCCTGGCGTTATGTATACAAGGGGTTAATGCCATCTGCCCCTAGGGTAATTCAATCTGCCCTGCATCATACCCCACACCACGCAGTTCTTACAGGTATATTTACACGTCGCAGCTGAGGTGCATTTTAACCTGCATGTGGTTTTGCGTTGCAGTAATTGATTGCATGTTTTTTACGGACGAAATATATTTTACTTACTTGGCATGTAAAAAATGCATAGCTAATTGCCACATCTGAACCTGCAGTATAACCATATGTGATCTGCCCACCTTTTAATGGAACATTTCTTAGTTTTCTAACCACTCCGCTCATCAACCACCAAGGCTATGAGCAGTATTTTCCAAACAAAGTGCCTTCAGCTTTTGCAAAACTACAACTCCCAGCAGCAGTTTTGCAACTGCTGGAGGCACACTGTTTGGAAAACACAACCTTAGAAAGAACATTGGTTATGCTCATGACATATCACATGTACATTCCCATACAAACCCCCCACCGGGCATGTCATCTATAATGGAAGCCATTCTGCAGGTGGCCATTATGTAACCCTTTAAATGCTGGGTACATTGACCTCGACTCTCATCAGTAAACAACACTCCATCTTTTTACTAAATTTACAGCCAGGTCTAAAGGGATTTCACATCCCCCCCTTCCTGAATCCTGTTGCATCAGAAGCTTTAGAGAGAGATGTTTCATCACCTGTTCTGTATTAACCCCTACCTCTCTGCTGGCAGCTGGGAATGAGGGGGGGTTGCAGCAACTGGAAACAGGAGGAAAGGATTTGAGGCCTCGAGGAATATCGACCAATAGTTATTTTTAAACAATTGGTTAACCATTGCAAGACCAAGGCAAAATATTTCAAATATTCACTTATTTCACCACATCAGCAAGAGCCAGATCACATCACCTCTTTCACAACAAAATCTGCAGTAAAAAAGTGGTGGCGGATTCCTAAATTTGGCGAAATCCGCATAAATTCTGCAACTTTTCCAGCGTGCTGCAGAATGGGAAATCTACACCATGCCTCAAATCTGCATAGGGTTTTTGTTAAAACCTCACTCACTGACAGTAGACTGTACTTTGAAGCATGCCAATTTATATTGCAGATCTCAGATATTACACATTTTCTCCATTGAAGCCTAAACCTACAATAAAACTGCAGCTGCTGATTTTGCTGCAGATATGCTTTATATACTTTATATATTTGACTTATTATGATCTCAAATCCACAGAGGCAATTCTATAATAAATTCAGCCGCAAGATAATTTGCAGCAGTTCCATTTTAAGGCTCAGTTCACACGGCATAGATTTCCGCATTGAAATCCGCATAGAAATTGTGCGTGCTTTCTCCTCAATGGGATTCCACACATTCAACAAAACATTCTGCATAGATTCTGCAAGTGATTGAAAGATGCGTAATTTCGGCCAAAATAATGCGGCCGTGGAATTCACAAATCTATGCAGAATTTCTGCCGTGTGAACATGAGCCGAGTGAACGTTCAACTCGCAGCTTGTATCCCGCTGTAAGTTTGAAAGGGGCGGGCTATCTGCTGAGGTCTGCGTCGCATTTTTAGCAGCAGAGTTTCTAGTGCAGAAAATTTTCTGCGGAGAGCCTGCCACTTTTAAACTGGCATCTGGAAACATGCTGCGAGTTTGAAACAAAATAAGCTTGTGTATACTCACCCTTAGGGTGCATTCACATGCTATTACTAGCAGCGAGTTTCACACAGCGGGAAACCTGCTGTGAGTTACGCTACCATTGATTTGAATGGGTCCACAGACAGTCCGCAATAGTGTCAGATTTGCGGACTGTCCGCGGACCCATTTAAAGCAACGGTAGCGTAACTCACAGTGGGTTTCCCACAGCGGGAATCTCGCTCCTAGCTACTAGCGTGTGAACGCACCCTTAGAGTTCACATGAGCGGCTTACCTGTGAGTTTTGTGCTGTGGGCTTGAGACACGGCAGGTGTTCTGTGGTGGATCTTCCGCAGCAGAAATTCTGCAGCAGATCACATTGGCCTCAACAGGGTCTGTTGCAGATTTTCTGTTGCGGAAAATCCGCTGTGGTTCAATTCCCCAGCGGGAATCTTGTAGGTAACGGGTCCCTTCAAACTGGCACATTGCCTGATAAATTTCCACAGTGTATTTGCTGCAGAAAATCTGCAGCAGATTTTGCTACCATTAACTTCAATGGATCAGAAGGAAAGTCTTCAAATATGCCTCTATTGCGAATTTTCTGCTGACCCATTGACCCAAGTCAATGGTAGCAAAATCTGCTGCATATTTTCCGCAGAAAATACGCTGTGGAAATTCCGCAGTTAATCCGCCCTTGTGCGCATCTGCAGCAGATTTTGCTACAATTGACTTTAATGTGTCTGTAGAAAATCTGCAAATCTGCCACTATTGCAAATTTTCTGCTGACCTATTGAAGTCAGTGTTAGCAAATTCTGCACAAATTCCACTCATGTAAATGGACCCTTAGAGTGCGCTCACATGTGCGTATTTCTGCTGCAGATTTTGCTGCCCATTGACTTCAATGGGCTGCAAAATCTGCTAAAGCAAATCTGCAGCAGAAAATATACCCGTATGAATGTACCCTTAGGGTACGTTCACACGGGCAGATTTTTTTGCGGGTTTCCCACTGCGTTTTTGAAAGTGGGCGGGCTCTTCTCGGCTGTCCGCGGCATATTTTCCGCGGCGGAATCTACGCTGCGGAAAATCCGCCGCAAGCCCCATTGAAGTCAGTAAGGACTGTGGCGTATTTTTCGCAGCGTAATTGAAAGTGGGCGGGCTCTTCTCGGCTGTCCGCTGCATATTTTCCGCGGCGGAATCTACGCTGCGGAAAATCCGCCACAAGCTCCATTGAAGTCAGTAGGGACTGTGGCGGATTTTCCGCAGCGCAAATTCCACCGTGGAAAATCTGCTGAGGAAAGCTGAGAAGAGCCCGTCCACTTTCAAATACGCAGCGGAAAACCCTCAAAAAAATCCTCCCGTGTGAACGTACCCTTAGGGTGCATTTTCGTAAGCAGTTTTTGTTTTAAACTCACAGCAGTTTACCACTGTTGGTTTGAAAGTGGCGGGCCATCCGCAGAATATTTTCGGCAGCAGAATCTCTGAGGTGGAAAATGTGCCACAGATCCGTTTGAAGTCAATGGGGCGGATTTTTAACAGAGGAGATTCTGCTGCTGAAAATCTGCTGTGGGAAACCCGCTACGAGTTTGAAACTAAATCTGGAGCAAAATCTCCATGCGGAATTCCACTGAAATATTCTGCATGGACATTCCGCTGCAGCAAAGTTTGGGGATTCTGAGTGAAGGACCTCCCAATCTTTTATCAGTTCATGCATTACCGTATATACTCGAGTATAAGCCGACCTGAGTATAAGCCGAGGCCCCTAATTTCAACCCAAAATCCCAGGAAAAGTTATTGACTCAAGTATAAGCCTAGGGTGGGAAATACATCATCCCCCTCTGTCATCATCCAGACCCCAGTCATTAACATCCTCATCATTATCACCCTGTCATCATCCAGACCCTCATCATCATCACCTGTCATCATCCCCTTGTCATCATCCCTCACCCCCTTCATCATCCCCTTGTCATCATCCCCACCCCCCTTCATCATCATCCCACACCCCCCCCCTTCATCATCCCCTTGTCATCATCCCCACCCCCTTCATCATCCCCTTGTCATCATCCCCACCCCCCTTCATCATCCCCTTGTAATCATCCCACACCCCCCCTTCATCATCCCCTTGTCATCATCCCCACCCCCCTTCATCATCCTCTTGTCATCATCCATCCTCAGTGGTCTTCAACCTGCGGACCTCCAGAGGTTTCAAAACTACAGCCCCCTCTCACCCCCTTTAGTTCTGTACAGTACTCACCTCCGCTCGGCGCTGGTCCGGTGCTGCAGGACTTTCCGGTGAGGAGGTCGTCCGGTGGGATAGTGGTTCCGGGCTGCTATCTTCACTGGGGGCGCCTCTTCTCCGCGCTTCGGGCCCAGAATAGAGGCGTTGCCTTGACGATGACGCAGAAGTACGTTGGTAATGAACGTACCTCTGCGTCGTCGTCAAGGCAACGTGACTATTCTGGGGCCGGGCCCGAAGCGCTTAGAAGAGGCCTCCCCGGTGAAGATAGCAGCCCGGAACCACTATCCCACCGGACGACCTCCCCACCGGACAGTCCTGCAGCACCGGACCAGCGCCGAGCGGAGGTGAGTACTGTACAGAACTAAAGAGGGTGAGAGGGGGCAGGATGATGTCGAAGGCCGCAGTGGTCTTCAACCTGCGGACCTCCGGAGGTTTCAAAACTACAACTCCCAGCAAGCCCGAACAGCCGATGGCTGCCCGGGCTTGCTGGGAGTTGTAGTTTTGAAACCTCTGGAGGTCCGCAGGTTGAAGACCACTGCGGGTGGAGAGTTCACTCGAGTATAAGCCGAGGGGGGTGTTTTCAGCAGCAAAAATCGTGCTGAAAAACTCGGCTTATACTCGAGTATATAAGGTACATGTGTACTATAGATGTATAGAATAATAATATAGAATAGTAATGATAGCTACAATTGATGATGATATAGCGTCCAGCCAGACATAGTACCCATCTATGGAAAGCTAATATAACCACACCAATTGGTCGGCAGATGGCAGAACTGGACCTCACCTCTAGAATTTGCTTTTCCCAGGTCCAAACTGTAGCTCCCAGTACTCAGATACTTAGTTTTCAGATACAGTAGCTTTTCCTGAGTCTTTCCCATGATCTATCTTTGAACACCAACCCTAAGGCTAAGTTTGCACTTGGTTTTATTGTGGCACAAAAAAAAAAAAAAAACACGAAAAAAAAAACAGAAAAAAGCCACAGCATTTTCCTGTGTTTGGCATTTTTTTCTTGCGTTTTTTCTTGCGTTTCTTGCCTTTGAGTGGAAATTGCATTTTTGGCCCTTTGAGGTTTTTTCAAAATTTGTTGGGTACCAAAAAAATAATAAAAAATAAAGGCTGCAGTAGTGATGGAAAAAAAATATTTTACGAAATGTATATTTTTTATAATGACATTTTTATGAATTTTTAAACAGGGATTAATTTATGTAGGCGGGCAGGGCACTAAAAATGTAGCCAACAATAATAAACAATCCCCGCTCTCAGTGGGAAATATGAATGGTGAGTGGCCGGACGGAGTACAGAGCAGAGATGCGAGCACAGGAGAAAGCTACTCCGCATCTCAGGGATGAAGGATGATTTCAGCAGGTGTCAGGAATGACACCCGCTGTGTTCTGTCCTTAACTGCAGGTACAGAGTTTGCTCCATGTTGGGAGCAGTAGTACCTGCATTTAAGGACAGATCACAGTGGATGTCACTCCTGACACCCGCTGTGATCCTTCTGTATAATGTATAGATGCGGCCGGCCGCTCTTCTATGGTCCCCTGCACTGACGTATATATACACCTATTCATATTTCCCACAGAGAGTTGTGATTGACTGGAACCATCTGGCCAATCACAGCTCTCTGCGGGAAATATGAATAGGTGTATATATATGGCAGTGCTGGGGACCATAGAAGAGCAGCTGTCCGCATCTATAAATTATACAGGAGAATCGCCCCGGGTGTCAGAAGTGACACCCGGGGCGATCTATCAATTAGTACAGGTACTATTACTCCCATCATGGAACAGTGTGTTCCATGCTGGGAGTAGTAGTACTTCCTAAAATAAACAAAAAATTGAAAAAAAAAACACACACACAGCATTTTTTTATTATTGTAGGCTATATTTTTAGTGCCCTGCCCGCACACATAAATTGATCCCTGTTTAAAAATTAATTAAAATTTTGTTATAAAAAAGATAAATTTCGTTAGATACAATTTTTTCCATCTCTACTGTATCTTTTTTAATATTTTTTTTAATGGCACCCTACAAAATTTTTATTAAAAAAAAGGTATCTCTATCACTTTTTTGGATTGCTAAAGTCATTTTTCTTGGTGTTTTTTTTTTTACTCCCATAGACTTCTATGGGAGAAAATGCTACGATTTCAGTTTAAAAAAATGCCATAGGCTCAATATGCTGTGATTTTGTAAAACCGCCAAGGAGCTAAAAAATAGTGAAAAAAACACAAAAAAGATAAAAAAAAATACCAAACTGAGAAGCGCAAAGTGGAAAAAGAATTTTGTGATTTCTCATTGATTGTCAGCTAACATATGGCCGCAGCGTTTTTTCAATGAAAAAACACCATGGGGGGCGTTTTTGCGTTTTTTTGGGGGGCCGGAAAACGCACACAAAAAAACAAGTGGAAACTTAGCCTAACTGCCCCTGCATATATCCCTACTGAAATTTCTAATATGGAAACCGGCCCCAAACACAAACAACAGGAGATGAAAACCAAGGCTGTGCAGATACCAAACAAAGGAGCATAAATGCAACAAGATCAACTAAAAGATGCAAAAACAAGAACTACACAAGAGTGAAAAAAAAAAAACTGGACTGACTAAGAACAAAACTAGGCTAGAATTAGTGCTGGAGAAATAAAAAGAATACTTGAAAAGAGTAAGCACAAAGAGTGCATGATATAATCCACACAGAACGTACACTATAATCTTCACCATACTGCAATAGAGAGGCTATCTAATAAAAAACACATATTCCAGATCCAAGTAATAGAGTAGCAGTAGCATCAGTAGCATAGCAATAACCACAAACAAACTAAAAAAAGAAGTTAAAATACAAGGATGATTCCTTCAAGATCAGAACAGTCAATATGTGCATCAGAGTAGTGTATTGTTAGTTTTTCCATATTGCAATGGTATTTGAATAGTGCGCATATACCTAACACAATGGGGGACATTTATCAATAGCAACCAATCAGATTGCTTCTTATCTGGAGATAAAACAAGCAATCTGATTGATTTCTATGGGCAACTGCACCACTATTCCTCAACACAATACCGTATATTAGGAGCTTATGGGTAAACCAAGCAGATAAGTGAAATGGAGATCCAGTTTAAATATTACATATTATATATATATATATATATATATATATATATATATATATATAAAACTGAATGCGTAAAGGTCTAAGAAAATGCAAATAATATAACTGCCAAGATGCTGTAATTTATATATATATATATCGTTTTTGGAAATGTCCTTTTCAGGAAGTTTCATCAGCTTGTTCACTGTATACATCTGTCAGCACCAGTCAGTGCAGCAGTGGGAGGACGGCTTTACACCCTCCCCTCCCCCTCCAGCTTTTCTGAAAATGACATCCTCCTCCCACATTAAAGGCTGTGGTGTAACACTATGCTGCCATGAAAAATATTCTTCTGGTCCTGTGTTTACCTGCTGTCAGTCCACTAGAACATCTGCTACATATATGATTATGTATATCAGATGAGTTGTTATGTTACTTTTATTAGATACATATTATATTTGACTACAAGCAATGATGTCACTGATGTCATGTGACTTTCAAAAAGTCACAGGATACATCATTAATGTTTTACAGCTTGAAATGAAAAGCATATGTGCACCCAAAATGTTGTCCATCTATTAGTTAGTTAGAAATCTATCTATCTATCTATCTATCTATCTATCCTAACTCTGTATATGGCTTATCTATTTATCTATCTATGACATAGCCATCTATCTATGTATCTATCTATCATATTTATCTATGACATATATATCTTCTATCTATTTATCTATCTCATATTTATCTTTCTCTCTATTATCTATGTATCTATCGATCTCATATCTATCTATCTAAGACATATCTTCTATCTATCCATCGCTATATCTATTATCTATCTATCTATCTATCTATCTATCATCTTTCTCATATATGTGGTGGCCCAGTATGGGAGTTGTTACCCAGTACCCTTGCTGCCCTGTCAGGCACAACCCCCCCCCCCCCCCACCTGCATCTGTTCTACTGTAATTGTAAACTATATTATGATATGTATATAAGAATGTTGTATCTTTAAGAAAGGTTAACATGTGATCACAAATTGTCATGTGAGTTGTCATGTGATTGTTACCCATCAGGTATCAGTGACCAAGTGACTTAAGGGTGACCAATGGGACCCCACCAAAGTCTCCCCCCCCCCCCCCCCCCATAAAAGCGCAGGGAGGAGTCTCCTCTCTCTCTCTCTTAGTTCCTGAGTCTTTGCTGAGGTGCAGTTGAGCCTAAGAGTGTGTCTGGAGTCATAGGAGCCTCAAGTCAAGTCTGCAGCCACAAGTTACAAGTCTACAAGTAAGCTAAAGTCACAGCTTGGTCAGTCTCCAGTCAAGTCAGCCACTGTCATCTATTGTCAAGTCAACATGGCCTTCACTAAATTGTCCAATACTACTTCAAGTCCCAGCAAGCCCTTAAGGTCTCTGAAGTCACTGGTCACCTCTGTGGGCCCGGCTACACTGTATAGACTGTACCATCTGTCACTCAGTAAAGCTACCGTTGTCCGTAACTTTGCGTCAGAGTCACTATTGCCCCTGTACTTAGCCCAGGATCCAGCGGTATACCTTAGGGTGGTATTGAGGATAAACCACGCCCTGGCATCACGAATACAAGGGGTTAGTGCCATCTACCCCTAGGGTAATTCCATCTGCCCTACATCACACCCCTTACCACAACTTTTGGCATCCCACGAACAGTATACGGGTGTGCGCCTTATGCGACATATCCTCCCCCAGTCTGAACTGTGTCCAGTATTGTCAGAAAATCGCGTGCCGAATCAAATAAAATTTGCGCCAGAAAGTGTACAGGACTCAGTGTAAAGTGTTTTACCCGAGGCGCTTGTGAAATGGAGGGGGAAGAGAAGAAAAGACTGTTGTCTGCCATTGTGAAGTGTTCAAGTTCTGTGTCAACCATGTGCAAGATCAGCTCTGAAGCTATGTTGCGTTACAAAGTGTTGCCTGTACCTGCAAGGGTTAAAGATTTGCCGGAGAAGCGCACTAAAATGTCCCACGCCCCTGGGCGTGGAAACCATGTTGCTATATCGATGCCGAAGTGGAAATGTAACAATCCGCCCCTTGTTGCTGGGGGTAGTGGAAGTCAGCGCTGCACTGTTGACGCACTTTCAGCCAGCGGACATTTTCCTGAAGCTCTGCCTAAAAGGAGCAGCGCCGCCGGATCCTCTCAGTTTGCCGGAAGTCAGCAAGTGGAGCAACATGGCAGAACAGGCAAGCACCAGGTTGGTGAGTCCCATCATGGCATCGGAGGCCCGGTAAGTCGCCATGGCCGCAGCCCACATGTTTCAAGAGTTAGCTGACTGTCTCCAGACTATCTCCATTGGGGCTGAGGAGGCCTCCTACCAAGTCCTGATGCTCGAGGACGATGGAGACTGGCCAGCAACCCCGACAGGGGGTACGCCAAGATCTTCAAGAGGATCGTCACCGGAGAGGCTGTCCTCTCACAACCGTACCTGGGTGTCCTGGGCCGAAATCCACACCAAGGAGTCAGAAGTGAGTACCCCGGCTGAGGCCACTTTCTCTACTCCTCCTTCTACCCCTAGCCAAGAGCAAACTCCCAGGTCCAGAAGTCTGCTGTACGTCCCCGGTCACCACCATTACCTAAATGGTTGTTTAGCGATGAGCCCGGAATAATCCAGTATATGAGGGAGCACCTTCTTCCCCTGCCAGGGAAGCCCCATCCCTCAGTTCCGACAGTCCAGTCATCCACAGATGTGCCCAGGCCTACTCCTGTGGTCGAAGAGATTTTGCCTAATCTGCGGGCACCAACTAAAGTGCCTCGGCCTACTCCTGCAGAGGAAGTTTGGCCGGCCCAACAGGCACCAACATCTATTCCCTCAGTGGCACAAGCAGCTGCTGTACAAATAGTGGTCACCATCTGGGTCTACCTTGTCCCGGGTGAACTGGAACACCTGAGTAAATGCATTAGAGGGGGCACAGTCCCGTGGACCCTGTTACATGTCTCATCCTCAGAAACAGTCCGACAGGCGAGGTTGGGATGCAAATATACAGGCTGAAGAATCTACTCTGCTATCTGTCAATACCTTTGGTTTGTGAAGTACTTTTGTTGTTACAGATTATGCAAAGTTCAAGAAGAAGTGCCTGACGAACTTTTCAAGAAGTTTATTCATAACCATATATGTAAGCATGTGCCCGGATTTTAAGCCATGATTCTTTACTGAGAACTCAGAACGTACCAGAACTGTGGAGCAGGACTAGAAAAACATGTATATCCTGTCAGAGTAATATATTTTCGTTTATATTTTTGCACAAGTGAATGCACATGGTACAGTGGTGTACTATAAAGTTTATGGTGTGCTGTAATAAAATGTAAATAATGTGTTTTGTAGGAAAATGTTTAAGTGTACATTGTCTTCTGTTCTTGGCAATTTATATAGGAGGTATTCTGACCAGATCAGGAGAAGCGTAGCCACTACCTCACCGCCATGATACCTTCCAGCTAGGTATAAGAAATAATGGTAGTGCTGTGTACAAAGTTGTCTGCTGTGTACAAGGTTGTCAGTATAACACATAGTCTAATTCAGTCAGCTTACATAATGTATTATATAAGCTAGTCAAATGCCTAGTTAGGACTGTATCTAACATGGACATTTCCAGTCCATAATTCACCTTTCTAACATTCTTCCTGTCCACGTGTACAGGGTACTCTCCTGGCCACAAGGTTCCCCTGAAAATATAAATAACGCACATAGTTACTGTATATAAAGGTAACAGTGGTATGTTGTATTAAAACATGTATAGAGTTCTGGGGAGAAGTAGCTACTGCCAATGGGCCCCAGTAGCTAAGGCATCAGGTAGAGAGCCTCAGGCAGCCTGAGCTGACTCAAGTATATTAAATGTGATAAAAATGTAGTTATAAAGGTAATGAATCCCACATGTTTATGTCCCGTTATTGAAAGGAACATCTATGGACGTTTTCTCAAAAATGCTACATGGACTCGTCTCAGTTATTTTTATTCAGACCTGTGAAGGACATTCGACAATAATGCCCCAGGAACTGTCAGTCTAGCCCCCAGTGGCCACTTCCAGTCGTCCGACCAGGACTCGGCACCAAGGACAGCTGTGTCTAAGGGGGAGTCTGTGATGGTCCAGTATGGGAGTTGTTATCCCGCTCCCTTGCTGTCCTGTCAGGCAGCCTCCCTGCAGTGTCCCCTCCCCCCACCCCCCTGCATCTGTTCTACTGTAATTGTATATTATCCCCTATGTTATGTATATAAGAATGTTGTATCTTTAAGAAAGGCTTACATGTGATCACCATTTGTCATGTGAGTTGTCATGTGATTGTTACCCAGGAGGTATCAGTGACCAGGTGACTTAAGGGTGACCAATGGGACCCCACCAGAGTCTCCCCCATAAAAGCCCTGGGAGGAGCCTCTTCTCTCTCTCTTAGTTCCTGAGTCTTTGCTGAGGTGCAGTCGAGCCTAAGAGTGTGTCTGGAGTCATAGGAGCCTCAAGTCAATTCTGCAGCCACAAGCTAAAAGTCTACAAGTAAGCTAAAGTCACAGCTTAGTCTGTCTCCAGTCAAGTCAGTCACTGTCATCTATTGTCAAGCAAACATGGCCTGCACTAAATTGTCCAAAACCACTGTGAGTCCCAGCAAGCCCTTAAGGTCTCTAAAGTCACTGGTCACCTCTGTGGGCCCAGCTACACTGTATAGACTGTACCATCTGTCACTCAGTAAAGCTACCATTGTCCGTAACTTGGCGTCGGAGTCATTATTGCCCCCCGTGCCTAGCCCAGGATCCAGCGGTATACTTTCGGGTGGTATTGAGGATAAACCACACCCTTGGCGTCACGAATACGAGGGGTTAATGCCATCTGCCCCTAGGGTAATTTTATCTGCCCTGCATCACACCCCTTACCACATATCTATCTATTATCTATCTATCTATCTATCTCATATCTATCCATCTATCTATCTATCTATCTATCTATCTACCTACCTCATATCTATCTCATATCTATCTATTTCATATCTATCCATCTATCTATCTATCTACCTCATATCTATCTCATATCTATCTATCTATCTCTACTATCTATCTATCTTTTCTATCTATTTATCTCATATCTATCAATCTATCTATCTCATATATATCTTCTATCTATCTATCTGTCTATCTCATATCTATCTCATATCTATCTCACATCTATCTGTCTATCTCATATCTATCTATCTCATATCTATATATCTATATATCTATCTATATACATATCTATCTATCTATCTATCTCATATCTATCTATATATCTATCTCCTATCTATCTATCTATCTATCTTATATCTATCTATCTATCTATCTATCTCATATCTATCTATCTATCTCATATCTATCTATCTATCAATCTATCTCATAACTATCTATCTGTCTGTCTATCGTACTCAACATTGCAATTGCAACAACAATAACAAGATGGAATTGTGGAATTACGGAAATCACAGGATAGATAGATATATTAATAATATGAGAAAGATAAGAAAAAAAAAGAATTAAATATTTAAAACATCTTGGTTATTAAGTACAAGAGCTAAGTTAAAAAAATAAACACACTTACATGTCTTTGAATTCTATCAATAAGGTTATTACTGTAATGGTTATCTGAGGAATGTCCTGCCACGCTGAATGCATTTGGACAAGAAATTCGATCATTTGCAAATCTTAACAACACTTACTTTCTAGATTTGCATAATCAAACAGTTTGTCCTACTTGATTTTGAAATTTCAATGTTAGGAGCATGCAGTATTATCTCTTTACCTATTTATTTCATATCTATCTATTTATCTATCTATTATTTATTTATCTATTATCTATATCTAGCTGATATTTCTAACATGTTTACATTTTGGGGATTTCGCTGTCACTGTACTGTATGTTCCTGGTGTCTCCCTGGCCTGTAATCCTTCACCCTGTAACATTGTTAGCGCTTTCCTGTCTGAGCAATGTTCATTTATGTGAAAAAATGATCCTCTTGTCACAGAAAGAATCTCCAGCTGACCTCTCAACAAGATCCGGGCTCAGTGAGGTCATCCACATCTAGGTTGCAGGATTACAGGCATTGTGGTCATAAACCACAGATACAGGCATATATACCTGAAGCTGCCAAGCATTTTGCTAAGCATCATCAGTTGTATCAGAAAACTGTGCAGAAAATTCATCTAGGTTATAAGACTTGGCTGTCACAGCAACAATCTTATGATTCATTTATGATTCATTTCATAGTGACGTTTCTTATTATCTATAAGATTGCACTAAACATAGTGATTCTTATATGGCAGGTTAATAATTTTCTGTTTGGGTTGCATCATAGGCTATTCATATAAATTCTTATTTTAATTAGTATTTTTTTAATTTTTTTCCACTATTATCCTTTTGGGGCCCTGTAAGAAATCAAAACTAGCACGCGGCTGTTTAGTCATTTAGTGCGTGGAGCAGGGAAGGTCTCATTGTAACAACACCTCTGTAATTACCAAAGTGATATATAATGTGACATGATAGGACGGGGGAGGGCTCATTGGTTGCACTCTTCACATTTAAATCCAGCCTGGTCGGCCGGTTTAACTGCTTTTTATTCCACATGAATCGTTTCCCTGTGAACAAAGCAATCTGGGCAATTGGATCCCTGCATCCCGCCTTCTCTGGAGATGCCACCAGGAATGACACTTCAAGTGGAAGGAGGGCAGGAAGCCAGCCAGGAGAAGCCCTCTAATGTTCATCACCAATACAGGGATAAGGAGAAAACACTGTTCATGTGGGAGAAAATCAAGACAAAAAAAATTAAAATAAATACAAAACACAAAAAAAACTACAGAAAATCTTTAATAACAGCAAAAAAATTCACAATTTTATTTGACTTTTTATTCTTTGATAAAATGTTATTTAGTTATCTTTAACTGTTATGTAATGTTAATGAAAAGATTGGATATGCTTTGGTCCAGTATTTGGACCTTATCAGTGACATAAACAAGGAAAACAACTGTCAGCTTGTAAAAACATGCACTAAAAATAAGCCTCAATGTGAGCTTCAAATATTGCTTGCAAATAGGAAAAGCCTTTAAAAAATTAGTGTTTTTAAGAAGTCTTTTCACACAGTGGAATATTTGCAGAATGTCTGCCTGTAAAACTGCCCAGCAGATGTTCTGCAAATAGTGGGCACTGGCAGAATGTGCCGGTACTTAAACCACTGGGAAATGCACCGTCCCCATAGACAGCAATATATTTCTGAACGGATTCCACCAAAAGAATTGACATGTCAATTCTTTCAGCCACGGCAGGAATTGGGGTTTCTGCTGCAGAAATTCCACCATATGCACGTTGCAGCAGAATCCTGTTGAAAACAATAGGACTCTGTTGCAACGGAATTCGGTGCAGGATTTTTCCACTGGATTCCACTTAGAGATTTCGTCGTGTGAACAAAGATTAAAGATATACATGTAATTTTCTGCTTCTTTTATTACACTATGTGAATCTAGCCATAACCCATGAAGAGGTTTTCTGTTAGTGCTAGAACTGGGGTAAAAATTTTTTTATTAAATAAAAACCGTCAGAAGTGCAACAATGACGTCACATGCATTGTGATGCTACAGCCGCTCAGTTGTCTCTCTGTGTATGTACAGCACGTGACCATTCAGGACAGTAGCTGTGGTGTCACATATAGTGAACAATGTTTGTGACATAATTGCAGCAGATCCAGCGGGGTCGACTTTAGGGGTGAAAACGTTTTTTAAAGGGTTTGTGCCCCACCTATAATGTATCCCCAGTTCACATGATAGTGAAGAGTCCCAACAGCTGGAGAAAGCCGAGTACAGTGCTTAGCTATCTTCAGCTCCCATAAAGAATGACTGAAACAGCCATGTGCACAAATATAAGGCTCCGATTACATGGCCGTCTAGACCGTCCCGTACTTCTCCCGTCTAAAATAAAAACAGACTTTAAAAAAAAAAAACAGACAATAACGGATGCAAACGGATGTTATCCGTTTGTATCCGTTATTGTTTAGTTAATAAACAAAAAAAAAAATTTTGTCCTGAGCATACTCAGAAGTAAAAACAGATTAAAAAAAACGGATTGAAAAAATGGATGCAAACGGATGACATTAAAGGCTCATCCGTTTTACATAGACTTCAACGTTAAATTTACTGTATCAGTTTTTTCTCCAGTTTTTTTGACGGGAGAAAAAATACTGCATGCACCGTCTTTTCGCTCGTAGAAAAAAAAATGAGCGCAGACGGGTAAGGATAAAAAAGGATGTGAAAGGATTGTAAAAAAAATCCCATTGACATCAATGGGATTATTTTACAACCATTTGTAATCCGTTTACAAGCAGCAACAATGGAACCTAAACAGAGGGGGAAAAAACGGGGACAGACCGCTATGTGAACGCACCTTTACTCTGCTCCATTTTCATGGGAGACTCTATTCCCCATTTTCAAGATTCCGGGGGGTTCAAACAGTTGGACACAGAATTGAGGATAGATTCTAATGGTGGGACAACCTCACCTCAGCCGAAACAGATTTAAAGGGGTACTCCACGCCTAGATGTGTTATCCCCTATCTCAGTCGGCCACATGTAACACATTATTTAGATCTGCGGCAATATCTGAAGTGGAATTATTGTAAACTAAATAGCAAAATATCATGACAAAAATATACAATGTGCGATGAACCCACTAAGAATAAAAATGTCATCTCTGGTATACAGTGTAGATACACATGTGTATAACTATAGCACATGACTGTAGTAAAGACATACTGTAGGCGACCATTCGATGGGAACAGCTGCTACTTCTTCTCTGTTTTATTCTAAATCAGCTGCTCAAGTTTTATAAGTAAAAGTTAATGGTTATAACTAGTAATAAAACCCGGAGCCGGATGGTTCTGATCCTTGTGTCACAGTTCAACTCCAAGGTCTTTCCTCAGCGCCAGGACCTGCAAGCTGGAGGGGTGGCTGGGACTTGGCCCCCCAGGGGTTTTTACTTAATGAGGGGCATATAAAAGGGAGGAGATCGTAAGCCAGAATACTTAGCAAGTGGTGACAGATCTGTAAACATCTGTTGGGAAAACCATTAACAGGTTATACAGGCTCCTGGTGTCTGCTCCCGAGAATATTACTACTGCAGTTATTGCATTGTTAATAGCAGCATTATAACTACTTATATACCGTAATACAAGAATAATTATAAATAGATCTTCATATTTTAATGCAGTGTCCTCCAACCTGCAGCAAAACTACAGCTGCAGCAAAACTCTCCAGCTGCTGCAAAACTACAACTGTCACCATGCTCTGACCACATAATGGGAGTTGTTGTTTTGCAACGGCCAGAGCAGTGTTTTTCAAACAATGTGTCCCCAGCTGTTGCAAAACTACAACTTCCGGCATGCCCGGACAACCAAAGGCTGAAGTTGGAGTTTTGCAACAGCTGGGGACACACTGTTTGGAAAACACTGAGCCAGAGATTCACAGGTTGAGGAAACACTGGAGCAAATTTACTGAGGCTAAGTTTCTACTTTGTTTTTTGTCCTGCGTTTTTTGGTTTGAAAAAAAAAACGCCTGAGAAAATGCCTGAAAAAACGCCTGTGCTATTTCCTGCATCTGGTGTTTTTTCTGATGTTTTTTTTATTTGTGTGGAAATAGCATTTTTGGCCCCTTTTTTTTTTTTGGTACCCAAAATTTGTGGACCAAAAAAAAAAAAAAAAGGATGCAGTAGTGATGGAAAAAAATGTATTTAACAAAATATATTTTTTATAACGAAATTTTAATACATTTTTAATAAAGTGTGTGTTTCACTTTTTTCTCTCTTTTTTGACATTTTATAGGTAGTAATACTACTCCCAGCATGGAACACACTGTTCCATGATGGGAGTAGTAGTACCAGTACTAATAGACATATCACCCGATGCGATCGTCCATAATATAGCAGAGATGAGGAGCGTCTCTATACAGCGCTCGCATCTCTGCTCTGTACTCCGGCCAGTGATGTGAATAGAACATCACTCATTCATATTTTCCACCAAGAGTGGGGATTGGCCTGATGGTGGCAGCCAATCACAGCTCTCAGAGGGAAATATGAATGAGTGATATTTTATTCATATCTCTGGCCGGAGTATAGAGCAGAGTTGCGAGTGCTGTATAGAGCCACACCACATCTCTGCAATAGATAGGATGATCACAGTGGATGTCAGGAGTGATACCCGCTGTGATCTTTCCTTAACTGTGGGTATTACTACTCCCATCATGGAGCACACTCTGTTCTATGTTGGGAGCTGTAGTACCTGCAGTTAAGGAAAGATCACAGTGGATTTCACTCCTGACACCCGCTGTGATCCTCCTGTATAATGTATAGATGCGGCCGCTCTTCTATGGTCCCCTGCACTGATGATATATACCATCTGGCCAATCACAACTCTCTGTGGGAAATATGAATGGGTGTATATATACGTCAGTGCAGGGGACCATAGAAGAGCGGCCGGCCGCATCTATAAATTATACAGGAGGATCGCAACGGGACCCGGGGCGATCTGTCAATTAGTACAGGTTCTACTACTCCCATCATGGAGCAGTGTGTGTTCCATGTTGGGTGTAATAGCACCACCTAAAAAATAAAGAATAAAAAGTGAAAACACACACACAAACTACATTGTTTTTATTGTTGGCTACATTTTAGGTCCCCGCCCGCCCACATAAATTCATCCTTGTTTAAAAATTCATAAAAATGTTGTTATAAAAAAGATACATTTAGTTAAATACAATTTTTTCTATCACTAATGTATCTTTTTTATTATTTTTTTTTAATGGTACCCTACAAAATTTTATTAAAAAAAGGTATCTCCCTCACTTTTTTGGATCACTAAAGTCCAAAAGAGAATAAAAACCACCTGAAAAAAAACGCCAAAATTAAAACCCACATGGCGCCACGATTTCAGGGGAAAAAACGCCAGTGGCTCAACATGCTGCGATTTTGCAAAACCGCCAAGGAGCTGAAAAACGCCAAAAAAGATTTCAAAAATGCCAAAAGGATAAAAAAAAACTGAAAAATGCCAAGTGGAAAAAGAATTTAGCTATTTCTCATTGATTTACAGCTAACATCTGGCCAGAATTGGCCAGAATGCGTCAGAATTGGCGTTTTTCTTGGCATTCCCCCCCCCCAAAAAATACACGTAGAAACTTAGCCTAATGGTGTCAAATACAATGCTCAAAAAAAAATTAAGGGAACTCTAAAATAACACATTTTAGATCTGAGTGAATGAAATGATCAAAGGAACAGGTTAGATTAGCTAAAGGGCGCATGCGCTGGGACCTGTGTGTCAATCACACAGAGGTCCCAGCGTGGACATACGGGGTAGGGGTGGGCGTGTCGGTGGCGGGGCATCGCGTACCTCGCGCCACGCCTATCCGACCGTCAGTGGCTTTGAATAAAAGCCTTTTTTGCAGTCATGAAAGCCTGCAAATTTCAGGTAAAAATATTGCTATACCCACCACCTGCACACAGTACAAAGGCTGTGTGCAGGTTATTGCACCAAAATTTCATGACAGTTGTGCTTTAAAAAACCTCCTGTGAAACGGAGGGGTGCACGGCTACATAGGGTGCCACTCCTCCTAAATTGCACAGCAAAAACTAAAAGAATAATAGCCAGCACAACAACCTAATACACGGATTTGCTGGTTTTCTCCTTTAAGAGGGGTGGGGGAATTTATCAACAGGTTTAGAGACCTTTTTAGGTGTAGAAAAGTCACAGCAATGTCTTGTTTGCACACTTTTTGCTAAAGTGACTTTGACTAAAAGGACTTTAATGCACACTTTTGGTTTTTCCCCTTGCAGTGTGGCCCCTTAGCCACAAACCTTTATCGGCTCCCACCTGGCTGTGGACAGTATTTTTAAAAAGTTGCATATTTCTTTTCGCAACGGGATTAAAAGTCGCAGAGGAGGAATCATGCAAAGTGGTATACTGAAGTGATTTATTGTTTTTTGCTTGCTCCAAATTTATCACCCCTCATGTGATATTCTGATAAATATGTAGCACATAAGCAAAGCCAAAGCAAAATAATTGGCTTCAAAATACAACACTTTGATAAATGCCCCTCGAGGGCTTTACATTTAGTTGGTTATTACCAGTCATTTTTCTCATTCAATGACTCATTTGACTGCTTTTTGGTCCATTTTTGGAGCTGTAAGCAGCAGTGTTATATGAGCGTCATCATTTGCTTTAGTTAACTGTAGTTTGGTTAAAAAAAAATTATTTGAGAATAAATAAGTCTAAATATATGTTTCATATTTTAATGCAGGTTGGGGAACAATTATTATGATATTATTATTATTATTAGAAATAAAAGCAAATGTTTTGACAAGAATTAAGCTGGAACCTTTTCTTTCTGTTCCTGGAGTTTTCTGCCTCTGCACACTACTCTCATTCTGCTGATGTACACGTATTTTCTGCAGATGGAAACCACCACTGTCATATTCTTGTCTCCTCCCAGTGCTGTCACTTTACTATTAGCACAGTAGAGAGATTTTCCTCTGTTGCAGTTCGCCTTTATATCTAAGGGGACGTCACTTGGGTTCAAACATAAAGATTTTTTATTTAGCAGATTGAACAGAGCTGAGTCATGAAGATAATATGTGTGAGTAAAGGATTCTTCACTACAGGCGATTCCTGCAGCATGTGTAATATGTCTGTAGGGTGTATACAAAGATCAGCTGATCCCACCCAGCTCTGAAGCTTTGATAAGCTGAGGTAAAATCATCTTACCTGACAGGTTCCTTCTCTCCAACGTTCTGAAATCAAGAATATCAAATAAAAACTTGACAATTTGCTGTCATGAACATTATTGTAGATTTTTCCTGTGACCCTTTTAGGGTTTTCTCACAGTTCCAATGGAACAAAGCAAGAAACCGTGCTCTAATAACAAAGTGCAAATAAAAGAGAGCAAGACACAAAACTTCAGTAACAGCCACATTCACTGTGACAAGCCACATATCTTAATAGTGTTATAGCGGGCCCAGGTAAAAGAGCAATGCACAGTTTATATTGAGAAATACAATACCCATATAAGAACACGCTGTACTGCTCAAAAATAGTGATACACAATACCACTATGAAACAATAATAGTGCTCCAATAATAGTGATACAAAATACCACTATGAAACAATAATAGTGCTCCAATAATAGTGATACACAATACCACTATGAAACAATAATAGTGCTCCAATAATATTGATACACCATACCACTATGAAACAATTATAGTGCTCCAATAATAGTGATACAAAATACCACTATGAAACAATAATAGTGCTCCAATAATAGTGATACACCATACCACTATGAAACAATAATAGTGCTCCAATAATAGTGAAATACAATACCACTATGAAACAATAATAGTGCTCCAATAATAGTTATACACAATACCACTATGAAACAATAATAGTGCTCCAATAATAGTGTTACACAATACCACTATGAAACAATAATAGTGCTCCAATAATGGTGATACACAATACCACTATGAAACAATAATAGTGCTCCAATAATAGTGATACAAAATACCACTATGAAACAATAATAGTGCTCCAATAATAGTGATACACAATACCACTATGAAACAATAATAGTGCTCCAATAATAGTTATACACAATACCACTATGAAACAATAATAGTGCTCCAATAATGGTGATACACAATACCACTATGAAACAATAATAGTGCTCCAATAATAGTGATACAAAATACCACTATGAAACAATAATAGTGCTCCAATAATAGTGATACACAATACCACTATGAAACAATAATAGTGCTCCAATAATAGTTATACACAATACCACTATGAAACAATAATAGTGCTCCAATAATAGTGATACACAATACCACTATGAAACAATAATAGTGCTCCAATAATAGTGATACACAATACCACTATGAAACAATAATAGTGCTCCAATAATAGTGATACACAATACCACTATGAAACAATAATAGTGCTCCAATAATAGTGATACACCATACCACTATGAAACAATAATAGTGCTCCAATAATAGTGATTCACAATACCACTATGAAACAATAATAGTGATCCAATAATAGTGATACAAAATACCACTATGAAACAATACTAGTGCTCCAATAAGGCTGGGTTCGCACTATGTTTTGGGCATATGAATGCCGCATCCAGCAGGGAAATTTAAAAACCGGACGCTGCCGTATCCCCGCCGGACCCTCGCTGCATCAGATAGTGACCCTACAGTCAGATAGTGACCCCAGTTGGCCTTATTTTTGCACCGCACGGAAATTCCATTGTGTGAACATAGGCTCATAGTGCTCCAATAATAGTTATACACAATACCACTATGAAACTATATTAGTGCTCCAATAACAGTTATACACAACACCACTTTTCCAAACAGCGTGTCTCCCGTTGTTGCAAAACTACAACCACAACAGCTGGAGGCACACTGATAATAATACACCCTGTTTCAAATTATTATGCAATTTCTATTTAAGTGTCACAAAGATTAAATATTTAGTTTTTCAGTCTACTCGTGGATGGCATTGTGTCTCAGGGCTCTTTTGATCATTGAAAACAATCTTGGACACCTGTGATAATTAGATTGCCAGGTGAGCCCAATTTAAGGAAAAACTACTAAAGTGTAATAGTTCAAGGTATGAAAACATTAGATATTTCATGAAAACTTAAGCGTAATCATTGCACTATTAAGAGATTTGTGGCTGATCCAGAGCACAGATAGGTTTGTGCAGATAAAGGCACATTGAGGAAGTGTTCTGCCAGATCCATGCATCGGATCAAGAGAGCAACTGCTAAAATACCATTACATAGCAGCAAACAGATATTTGAAGCTGCTGGTGCCTCTGGAGTCCCACGGACATCAAGGTGTAGAGTCCTCCAGAGTCTTGCGACTGTTCTATTTGGCCACCACTAACCAATGCTCACGAGCAGAAACGTCTGCATTGGGTAGAAAAATACATGAAGACTAATTTTTAAACAGTCCTGTTCACTGAATGCCGTGCAACCCTGGATGGTCCAGATGGATGGAGTAGGGGATGGTTGGTGGACGGCCACCCTGTTCCAACATGGCTGTGATGTCAGCAAGGTGGTGGTGGAGTCATGTTTTGGGTGGAATCATGGAAAGAGAGCTGGTCGGCCCCTTAAGGGTCCCCGAAGGTGTAAAGATGACCTCTGCAAAGTATGTGGAGTTTCTGACTGACCACTTTCTTCCCTGGTACAGAAGGAAGAACTATGCTTTCTGTAATAAAATCATCCTCATGCATGACAATGCACAATCTCATGCTGCAAAGAATACCTCTGCATCAATGGCTGCTATGGGATAAAATGAGAGAAGGTCATGGTGTGGCCTCCATCATCCCCTGACCTCAATCCTATTGAGAACCTTTGGAGCATCCTCAAGCAAAAGATCTATGAGGGTGGGAGGCAGTTTACATCCAAACAGCAGCTCTGGGAGGCTATTCTCACATCTTGCAAACAAATTTAAGCAAAAACTGTCCAAAACTTCACAAGTTCAATGGATGCAAGACTTGTGAAGCTGCTATCAAATAAGGGTCCTATGTTAAAATGTAACGTGACCTGTTAAAATGTTTAAAAAAATTTAAATTTTGTTAAAAGTTTGATTGAAATAGCTTTTGATTTCCGTAAATATGCTGCAAACACAACAAATGACAATTTTCAGTTCTTTACAACTATAAAGTGTTTTGAAACTTACTGTGCGTAATAATTTGGAACAGTACATAGTAAGTTATTTATGTTTAAAAAAAATACTGTTATCATTAGGAGGTTTGTTCAATAAAATTTGAATTGTACTCTTAATAGTTGATAACATGAGAGTTATGCTGACTGTTATTTACATCAATTATTTAGTTAATTGAGAAAAATATCATTTGCATAATAATTTGGAACAGGGTGTATATTCCAATAATAGTGATACACTGTATAAGACAACAAGGCACAACACTTTTATAAGATAACAATTGCAGTGTCCCTATAGGAAAGCAACCCACAGTTCTACAAGTTTTTCTTTACCATTTATTGACCAGAACCTGTCGGACTCTAACTGTACATTTAACCACATGGGACCTTGCACTGACTTTACTATTCATGAGCCACTGAATGCAAATGTCCAGGGTTTTGCCTTGTACATCACATGACCTAAAAGAATAGATGTTCTCCTAGACAATGTGACATTTCTGGCATGTCACTATGCAGCTGCCTCCTGTAACCTGCCTGCTCCATGCACACCCATGTTATACTGACATGTCGTGTCACCCACATTTATGCCGTGACTCATTTCCTGTTGCTGCTTTGAATAACCCATAAAGTTCATTCCTTGGCAGATCTCCTCCTCTGCACTTGGTGATAATGATTGGTGATTACTGATCAGCTGAAATGTGAAAAAATATGGAAGATCTTTTCCAGAAGCCATAGTGGGTGTATAGCATGACCCAAAAACATACTTGATAGACTTGATATTATCAGCCCAAAACTGAAATAAATAACTAATAGATCTTTACTAAGGAAGGACTGGAGTTTCCCTCTGATCACAATACTCTCAATGCACAAAATTACCAGGATTTCCCACAGTGACTGTAGATAACTTGATCCCGAGAATCTTTCCCTACATTAAAGGGGTAGTCCGGTACCAGAAAAGGGCATTAAAATAAAACTATCAGTTCAAAATACAACTTACTAATATGATGCTATCACAAATAGTCCTGCCTTCAGCATGCTTTCACCTGATTAACCCCTGACAGGAAGTTATGTACCCCTCTCATTGGCAGTGGGGTGTTGTCCTACCTGGCTGAGTCTCTGAGCTCAAGCCCTGGCCTTTTAGTGATGTGATCACTGTTACGCCGAGCACTCCGGGTCCCTGTTCCTCCCCGGAGCGCTCGCGCCGTTCCTCTCTCTGCAGCGCCCCGGTCAGACCCGCTGACCGGGAGCGCTGCACTGACACTACCGACGGGGATGCGATTCGCATAGCGGGACGCGCCCGCTCGCGAATCGCATCCCAAGTCACTCACCTGTCCCGGCCCCCGGCTGTCATGTCCTGGCGCGCGCGGCTCCGCTCCTTAGGGCGCGCTCGTGCGCCAGCTCTCTAGGATTTAAAGGGCCAGTGCACCAATGATTGGTGCCTGGCCCAATCAGTCTAACTGCTTCCACCTGCTCCCTATCTATATAACGTCACTTCCCCTGCACTTCCTTGCCGGATCTTGTTGCCTTTGTGCCAGAGAAAGCGTTACAGTGTTTGCCTTACCAGTGTACCTGACCTCTTGCTATTGTTATTTGACTACGAACCTTGCCGGCTGCCTCGACCTTCTGCTACGTCTGACCTTGCCTCTGCATAGACCTTCTGTCCCACGCCTTCTCAGCAGTCAGCGAGGTTGAGCCATTGCCGGTGGATACGACCTGGTTGCTACCGCCGCAGCAAGACCATCCCGCTTTGCGGCGGGCTCTGGTGAATACCAGTAGCATCCCTAGAACCGGTCCACCGACACGGTCCACGCCAATCCCTCGCTGACACAGAGGATCCACATCCTGCTAGCCGAATCATAACAATCACCTCTCCCTAGCCCCTACAGGTTCATCACCATGTCCCTGTTATATACCCATATAAATATATATATATCTTTAGTGGGACATTTAGAGAAGAATGAAGTGTGTTTACAGCATGCTGCCTTATGCAGAATGTCCACGGTGCTCCCAGCCACTTCAGCATGATGCTGCGGTGCTCCCACACATTCCATCGTGATGCCACGGTGCTCCCAGCCACTCCAGAATGATGCCGCTGTGCTCCCAGCCACTCCAGCATGATACCGCGGTACTCTCAGCCACTCCAGCATCCTGCAACAGTGCTCCTAACCACTTCAGCATGATGCAGCAGTGCTCCCAGCAACTTCAGCATGATGCCACGGTGCTCCCAGCCACTCCAGCATGATGCAGCTGTGCTCCCAGCCACTCCAGCATGATACCGCGGTACTCTCAGCCACTCCAGCATCCTGCAACAGTGCTCCTAACCACTTCAGCATGATGCAGCAGTGCTCCCAGCAACTTCAGCATGATGCCACAGTGCTCCTAACCACTTCAGCATGATGCCACAGTGCTCCTAGCCAATCCAGCATGATGCCACGGTGCTCCCAGCCACTCCAGCAGGATGCTGCAGTGCTCTCAGCCTCTCCAGTATGATATTCTGATGAGCCCCACTGGCTACTCTAGCTGGACACTCTGGTGCCCCTCACTGCTTTTTACTTTTTTTCTTGGAGCAAAAATGCGGCGTAGGGATGTGACTACTTCAGCCAACCACTGACCTCAGAGGTGGTGCTATTATGCATGACACAAGATCCTTATGCCACTGCCTGATGTTGACTGCAGTGGTCACATGGATATACAGCAGGATTATAAAGAAAGACAAGGGTGCACCAGATTGTCAGCGATGAAGTGGTGAGGACATTTATAGTAGAGTATTGGTTATTCTTTATTTATTTTATTATTTTATAAGACTCCCTGCAGCTAGAATAATTTCTTGAACTGTAGGACAAACCCTTTAGGAACTGGATTATATACATTATATATCTCAAGAATCTAAAGGGAGCTCAGCCATACACAATATGCCGGCAGCTGCATCCATCATCTCCATTCTGTCTGCAGATTGTGTTTCTGTTTCACTAAGCAAAAGAGACTCCGGCCTGGTAGTTGATGTGAATGAGGCCGTGGTAACCTGAGGCGGCACACGCGCTGCCATCCAAGTCTATAGAGGAGGAGGAGGATGGAAACCCCTGCACAGATTATGTGACTGACCTGACACATCACTAACCTAAAAACACCCTCACATGAAGACAGATATGGCTACATCCAGATACTAATAAAGAATGGAAAGTACACTGGGCTCTGGATTATCAGCTGTTCATAGAAAACATGACATTGTGAAGGAATTTATTTATTAGTTATTTATTTCTATAACACCATCATATTTTGCAGAGATTATCATCCCTGGCTTCTCAATTCCATCTATTTTATCCATTCAAGTCTATGGTAGGGCGAGTGACCACAGTCGTCACATTCCCTCCTATAGACATGAATGGAGAAGGTGTGGTGTGATGTCACGACAAAAATGTTCAGAACGCCGGGGTGCCACCCAGAGATCGCAGGTTGTCCCAATGGCCGGACCCACCACGATCAGACATCTTATCACCTATCATTTGGCTACGTGATTGGATGTCAAGGGGCGGAGTACCCCTTTACCTCCTTAAGGACGTCCTGGTACTTAAGGACCAAGAGTGTACCTATACGCCTGTGGGAATTCCGGTCTCCGCTGCTTGCTGGGCGGGTACCAGACGGGGATGTCTGCTGAAATCATTCAGCAGGCATCCTGTGACAATGCCTGGGAGGGTCCTGAGACTGGGAATTCACACCGGCGATCTGCAGTGATTCTGGTCATATGGATCATGTGTGACCTGATGACCAGGAATTAGAAGGTTATCGGCGGTGTACAATACACCGCCAATCACCTCTTGTTGCTGGGGGGAGGTAATGATCATGTCATCTCCCCAGATGAGCTGCTATTGGTCCGACCAATAGCAGCCGACAGAGGAGGGGTTGATGTCCCCTTCTCTCAGCTCTGCTAGCCCACTGAGTTCAGTCAGTGGGCAGAGCTGAGAGAAGGAGCCAGGGACTTTCCCTCTGACCAGATCTGTGCCCCTCAGGGCTGAAGAAGTGGCAGGGTGAGTTTTGTGTGAAGGGACAGGTAGGAGTAAAAAAAAAAAAAAGGAAAAAATCCCCTCCCCCTGACCCCCTAATAGGTCCTCAAGGGTCCGCCACACATTTTGCAGCATGACCCGGGCCCTATTAGGGCTTCAGGGCACTGCATTCGGCTACCTTTTTTTTTGGTCACAGCAGATTATTATAATGTGTGAGACTTTATCACACACCATTATATTAAGTTTGCACCCAACACGCATACATACACACTTTCCGCCCCCCCCACATAGGGGCTTCTTAAATGCGAAATGCCCCCCAAAATCAATTTAAGAAAATCTCACTCTCCAAAATCCCATTGTTGCTCCCCCCATTCTGAGCCCTCTACTGCGCACACAGGACACTTTACATTCACATATGAGGTATTTCCTTACTCGAGAGAAATGGGTTACAAATTTTGGGGGGATTTTTTTCCTTTTACCCCTTGTAAAAATTCAAAAACTGGGTCTACAAGAACATGCCAGTGTAAAAAATGAAGATTTTGAATTTTCTCCTTCACTTTGCTGCTGTTCCTGTGAAACACCTAAAGGGTTAACAAACTTTCTCAATGTCATTTTGAATACTTTGAGGGGTGCAGTTTTTATAATGGGTCTTTTATGGGATATTTCTAATATGAAGGCCCCTCAAATCCACTTGAAAACTGAACTGGTCCCTGAAAAATTCTGATTTTGAAAATGTTGTGAAAAATTGGAAAATTGCTGCTGAACTTTGAAGTCCTCTGATGTCTTCCAAAAGTAAAAACTTGTCAATTTTATGGTGAAAATATCAAGTAGACATATTGTATATGTGAATCAATATATCATTTATTTGGAATATCCATTTTCCTTACAAGTAGAGAGGTTCAAAGTAAAAAAAAAAATGCAAAATTTTTCATCAAATTTTGGAATTTTTCACCAAGAAATGATGCAAGTATCGATGGAAATTTACCACTATGTTAAAGTAGAATATTTCATGAAAAAACAATCTCGGAATCATATTCATAAGTAAAAGCATTCCAGAGTTATTAATGCTTAAAGTGGAAAAAATGCTCTGGTCTTTAAAGGGGTTGTGCGCTGCCCTGAATTTTGGAGCTCCGCTCACAGCGCCCGGAAGTTCATTACTCTGAACGCTGTGTGCGGGCTTCCGTGTTCGCGCCCACGGGGTATGACGTCACGCCCAGCCCCTCGAGACGTCTCGCCCGCCCCCTCGTAATAACGTGCCCCCTTCCCATAGACTTTCATTGAGGGGGCGGGCGAGACGTCACGAGGGGGCAGGCGAGACGTCACGAGGGGCCGGGCGTGACGTCACGCCCGGAGGCCGCGAACACGGAAGCCCGCACACAGCGTTCGGAGTAATGAACTTCCGGATGCTGTGAGTGGAGCTCCGAAAGTCAGGGTAGCGTACAACCCTTTTAAGTTGTGAAAATGGGCTTGGTCCTTTACTTTTTTGTTGTTGATTTTTGTTTGGTAATATTGTTGAAGTACAGATGTAAAAAAACAGCACAAATTAATGTAAATTATACAAAATGAAAATGGTACCAATGTGGCTCCCCTGAAACACGCCATGTATTGAAAAAGAAAATGAAAACAGCTTAAAAACTTATTAGCAACCTATTTTATTTATAACAACTAGAAACCATATGGATCATATATATAGATATATATATATATATATATATATATATATATGTGTGTGTGTGTGTGTGTGGGGGGGGGGGGGGGTGAGATGCAGGGCTTATGGAATTACCCTGGGGGCATGTGGCATTAACCTCTTGTATTCGTGATACCAGGGCATGGTTTATCCTCAATACCATCCGAAGGTATACCGGTAGATACCGGGCTAGACACGGGGGGGGCAATAATGACTCTGACGCCAACTTACGGACAACGGTAGCTTTACTGAGTGACAGATGGTACAGTCTATACAGTGCAGCTGGGCCCACGGAGGTGACCAGTGACTTCAGAAACCTTAAGGGCATGCTGGGACTCACAGTGGTTTTGGACAATTTAGTGCAGGCCACGTTGACTTGACAATAGATGACAGTGACTGACTTGACTGGAGACAGACTAAGCTGTGACTTTAGCTTACTTGTAGACTTGTAGCTTGTGGCTTCAGACTTTAATTGAGGCTCCTATGACTCCAGACACTCTCTTAGGCTCGACTGCACCTCAGCAAAGACTCAGGAACTAAGAGAGAGAGGAGACTCCTCCCAGGGCTTTTATGGTGGAGACTCTGGTGGGGTCCCATTGGTCACCCTTAAAGGGGTATTCCAGGCAAAACCTTTTTTTATATATATCAACTGGCTCCAGAAAGTTAAACAGATTTGTAAATTACTTCTATTAAAAAATCTTAATCCTTCCAATAGTTATTAGCTTCTGAAGTTTTCTGTCTAACTGCTCAATGATGATGTCACGGGACGTGAGTCATCAGAGAGCAGTTAGACAGAAAACAACAACTCAACTTCAGAAGCTAATAACTATTGGAAGGATTAAGATTTTTTAATAGAAGTAATTTACAAATCTGTTTAACTTTCCGGAGCCAGTCGATATATAAAAAAAAGTTTTGGCCTGGAATACCCCTTTAAGTCACCTGGTCACTGATTCCTCCTGGGTAACAATCACATGACAACTCATATGACAACTGATGATCACGTTAGCCTTTCCTAAAATGTACAACATTCTTATATACATAACATAGGGGATAATATACAATTACAGTAGAACAGATGCAGGGGGGGGGGGTGCAGGGGACACTGCAGGGAGGCTGCCTGAAAGGGCAGCAAGGGTATGGGGTAACAACTCCCGCACTGGGCTTCCACCACACACATACACACACACACACACATATATATATATATATATATATATATATATGGAAATATAATTGAGCCCCAACACCACAAGTAATAATAATACATGTATTTGCAGGTGTATTCTCATCACAATTACATAAATTAAAATTACATAAAATAAAAAAGTATTAAATGGGGACAACCACATTTCTTATTTCTTTTTAATTTCTTGTGTAATTATTTGTGGATTAGATACTAAAGGTTTTATAGGAATAATCTTTACTAAAACCTGTGATTCTCTACATCAGTACAGGAAGAATTGCAGCACTTAGCACCATTCTGATATATTGTAACATCCCGGGTTGTAGTAATAATCTGCTGGTATGTTACAGTCTATCATCTTATGATATAGAGAACAGAATGGAGAAATAGCCCAGATTTAAATACAAGTTCTCCACGTTATCTTGTCTCTACATTTATTGGCCTGTAAGGATTATTTGCAGAACAGAATAGTGAACTGTACAAAGGTCTTGTGAGAAGCTGGTGAGCAGTGCTGACCTCTAGTGGTGGCTGCATAGTTTACTCACTGACCCTGGTACTAAAGACACCTCTAAGGAATTTATATTGTTATTTAGGGATTGTAATAATTTTAAACTGTAGATTTATGGATAGTTGCCGATGTCTGGGTAGTATAGGTGTCAGTGCTTATGTGGGTAAAATGAGAAAAGTCTGTAATTCCGCACCAACACTCTCCTGGATGAAGGCCTCTATAGAGCACTAAGTCACTTTAGGACTGCATATGTTCCTGTAAATTTAATAGAAAAGGCTCAACAAGGACTTTAACATTAAAGGGGTTATCCAGGAAAAAACGTTATTTATATATATATATATATATCTCAACTGGCTCTAGAAAGTTAAACAGATTTGAAAATTACTTTTATTAAAAAATCTGAATCCTTTCAGTACTTATTAGCAGCTGAATTTAAGTTGTTCTATTCTGTCTCAGTGCTCTCTGATGACACTTGTCTTGGAAACTGTCTAGAGTAGAAGCAAATCCCCATAGCAAACCTCTTCTACTCTGTGCAGTTCCCGAGACAAGCAGAGATGTCAGCAGAGAGCACTGTTGCCAGACAGAAAAGAACAACTCAACTTCAGCAGCTGATAATTATTGGAAGGATTACGATTTTTTTATAGAAATAATTTACAAATCTGTTTAACTTTCTGGAGCCAGTTGATATATATATATATATATATATATATATATATATATATATATATATATACATATATATACAAACCAATGGACACAGTATTGGGAGGATGTTACACTGAATTTTGTCTACTATCTAGTGACACCCCAATAACCAGTGCAGGCCGTAAAATATAAACTCCAGACTAATATTTCAAAAACCAAAGAGAGCACAACGGAGTCATTTCAAAAAAGAGTATGTGTCAAATATGCACAAATGTTATTATTTCCGTAGAAGATTAGACAGTGCATAAATAAAAAACATGTATATGCGAGAAAGAGGAATACAAAAATAGAAGGTGATATCACCGGCTCTACACAGAAACAGATCAAGGTACATAAATAATGGAATATATCCCAATTCAAATATAAAGGGTATATGTGTATAAACACATCTACAGTACATATATGTAGCTATTGCACATTAAAGAATATTGCACATAACAAAGGTAGCTCATATACAGAGCTTGACAGTGTAAACATTTAGAAAAAGTGCTATGTGCATATAACAGCGGCCTGTGGATGCAGCATGAAGGGATACAGACCTAATAGCAGCGTGTAAAACAAAGTGCTGTGCACTGGCAGAGACCGGGATAGCACCACTCCAACGTATGTTTCGGTACGTCACCTTCGTCTGGGAGTGACTCCCCATCTCTGCCAGTGCCCAGCACTTTGTTTTACACGCTGCTATTAGGTCTTTATCCCTTCATGCTGCATCCACAGGCAGCTGTTATATGCACATAGCACTTTTTCTAAATGTTTACACTGTTGAGCTCTGTATATAAGCTACCTTTGTTATGTGCAATATTCTTTAATGTGCAATACCTACATATACCGTATTTTTCGCCGTATAAGACGCACTTTTTCTTCCCCAAAACTGGGGGGAAAAAGTTGGTGTTTCTTATACGGCGAATACACCCCTATCGCGGCGGTCCCTGCGGCCATCCACGGCCGGGACCCGCGGCTAATACAGGACATCACCGATCGCGGTGATGCCCTGTATTAACCCTTCAGACGCGGCGATCAAAGCTGACCGCCACGTCTGAAGGGAAAGTGACACTAACCCGACTGTTCAGTCGGACTGTTTGGACCGCCGCGATTTCACCGCGGCGGTCCCGAACAGCCCGACTGAATAGCCGGGTTAGGGCTTACAGGACAACGGGAGGGACCTTACCTGCCTCCTCGGTGTCTTCTCCGTTCAGGGATCCCCTGTATGGCCGGCGCTCTCCTTCCTCGTCATCACTTCGTCGCGTACGTGCGTCGGCGTGCGTAATGACATGATGGCGGCGACGGAGAGCGAGGATACCCAGCCAGCAGCAGAGACGTTCCGGAGCGACGGGGACACGGCGACAGCGATGGAGCGACATCCAGGGCAGCGGTGACGGGTCCGGAGCGGCGGGGACACGTGAGTATTAAATCCTATGCAGTGGTCTTCAATCTGCGGACCTCCAGATGTTGCAAAACTACAACTCCCAGCATGCCCGGACAGCCAACGGCTGTCCGAGCATGCTGGGAGTTATAGTTTTGCAGCATCTGGAGGTCCGCAGGTTGAAGACCACTATTGGGTTCAAAATCTTAATTTTTTTAGATTTTGCACCTAAAAATATTGCGTCTTATATGCCGGTGCGTCCTATAGGGCAAAAAATACGGTATGTACTGTAGATGTTCTTATGCCATCTGTTTATTCACATATACCCTTTATATTTGAATTGGCATATATTCCATATACCTTGATCTCTTTCTGTGCAGAGCCGGTGATATCACCATCTATTGTTGTATTCCTCTTTCTCACATATACATGTTTTTTATTTATTTATCTTCTACGGAAATAATAAAATTTGTGCATATTTGACACATACTCTTTTTTGAAATGACTCCGTTGTGCTCTCTTTGGTTTTTGAAATATATATATATATTTACATATATATATATATATATATATACCCTCTCCCTCCAGGAAACGGCACCCGTCACAAGGTCCGGTTGATTTGCAGGCTAAAAGTCTTTATTGCATACAAGCATTACAGTGTGACGTTTCGGCTGAAAAGCCTTTCTCAAGCATGGTATAAATGTGAATACAAATGCCTTAAATAGGTAACACAGATACGTGATAGGTGAAAACACAGGTGTATACTATGACATCATCATTACTAAGCCAACCTCCTACTTATCATAGGCTGGAATTAAGATCATGTGACACTGAACTGTCAAGCAACTATAAACATCTAAATAAAACAGTAAAGCAAATCAACCGGACCTTGTGACGGGTGCTGTTTCCTGGAGGGAGAGGGTGTTCTTATCCAGCATAGCAAGCTGGTGGAGACCTGGCACCGCACATGTGACCTGTCTATGCTGAATCCCCTTCTGGTTCATATGTATATATATATATATATATATATATATATATATAATATATATATGTTTTTTCCTGGAATACCCCTTTAATATAAGTGTACCTAGGCTGGATTCACAAGTGTCTGGTAATTTAGCATAGTTTCCCTGTGGTGTGGTATTGTGCTGGATCAAATAACATTTTATGCAATATTGTTTGATCTAGCACAACCAAACTGGAAGGAAATCACGCCGGATCTGCCATAGGTCTGAGAATGTGCACCATTTCAGCCTATGGGGCATCCAATGAGAGACTGAGTCCAATGGATACTGCTTGTTGCATCCAGCAGGGGTGACTTATATTTCCAGACTTATATAAATCTGGCCATAGAAAGTTTTCTAGTAACTTTTCTTATCACTGCTTTATATAACTTTTTACTCTGTAAATCTGACCCGCAGTCTTAACCAATGAGATCTTACATAATGTATCTATAGAGTGAGGCTTCATTCAGGGCCCCCATAATGAAACATTAAGGAGGAGTAAATGGATGGTCACCAATGGACCCTAAGAGACACTGTGGCTCAGAGTAAGCCACTGCACAGCACTGCCCATGGGTTTTTGCCTGTATGCACATGGCCGAAGAATACACTAGATTTATCACAGGCACACAGGCTATTTGGTGGATCTTTAGATGTTTTTATCTTACTTTATACCACCTGTTATTTAGCTTAGTTTGCACACTGGCCCAGATTTATCAATCTATCTATGACAAAAATGTTTCTGATTATTGTCTCAGACAGATCTGTGTGTCACATTTTAAGTCATACCCCTTTCTGCTAAGCCACTGTGTCAAACTCCAGCCAGCCACATCATTTTATGTGGCCGTCAAGGTCTGGATGCATTTCAGAGCTTGTAACCGCTCCCTTGACAGAGAAGGCGATGTGGGCACAGGGAGCGGCAGGTGCCATCTAGGATTCTGAGCTCTGGCATGTTCCTCCACACCACTCAGGTTAGCAACCCACAGGCGCTGGAACAGTTCTGACAGCCCTAACCAGGTACCCCGAACCCCCATCTAAGGTAGAAAGCTTGGTGCTAAAGAAGTTGAAGGGGGTGGCTATTATGAACCTGGTCTTAAAGGACATCTTGGCCTTTAACTTACTAAGTGGGGCACCATAAGACGTTCACCAGTTGGTGGTGCATTGGCAATCTTTATGCTGCCTTAAAAGAGTACTCCTGTGAAAACTAACTTTTTTCGCAGCCCCAGCAGTTGGACACCCGCGATCTCCTGGACGGTACACCGGCACCCTAAGTGACAAGTGTGTGTCGTCTACCGGTAAGTGGCACACGCTCAATTCATTTCTATGGGAGTACCGATGATGACCAAGAGCTGTACTCGGGTGTTTTTGACACTCATATAGAAATAAATGGAGCACATGCTGGCTGCAGCACGTGCTTCTCACTGAGTGCTAGGTCCCATCCCTGTGATCGTGGGGGGCCCCAGCGGTCAGAACCCTCGCGGTCAGCTACTTATCCCCTATCCTGTGAATAGGGGATAAGTTAATTTTAGGTGGAGATCTCCTTTAATGCATGTCTCATCTCCTGAAGATATTTGTGCTCTGAAATGAAATTTCCATCTCACCATGTCTTATGGAGAGAATGCTGCTTCTCGACACACACTATGTACAGGTAATGATACTCGAGAAACAATGCCGTAAAGGGACAATGCACACTTTCTACACAGTCCTTTGTTGTAAAGTGCACACATAGGGAGCTGTCAGTCAGTGACTGGCGGGTGGAAGAGGTGTCCACTTTACAAATAAGATCTAGAGACTGTCCTGAAGACCCATTCACACCAATGCTAGATTGATGCAACGTAATCCCTGAATCGAATTCCGTGTGGAAATTCCGTAGTGTGAACATACCCTTACTGTAATACATGTTGCCCTCATACAGAGCAGCATGCTTGACCTGTCTGGTCTCCTTTACCATTAGTCTTCAGGTTACAGAGTATCTGCTGGAGCAGTTCCTCCGGTGAGGTGGTGTGGATGGAGTTAACACTCCTCAGCTGTTCAGCTCTGTTTAGACAAAAGGTAATAGAAGTGTCAGGATTTCAATGTCCGAGGAGCAGCAGCAGCTGGGAAAGCAGAAAACTGCTGGAGGAAGCTCTATCAACTAAGCTAGAAATTAGCAAAAGCTTCCCCTGACCATAGGGTGCAACACAAGCCCCTGGACTGCCCACTGATAAACTACCATTATGTGACCTGCTGGAGAGGTGACCGCTGTCTGTCACTATATCTGTCAGCTTACATTATATATATATAAATATATATATATATATATATATATATATATATATATATATGCCCCTGCAACATAGAGAGTGCCTGTCATTACAAAAAGATTCCCATCCTTCCAGGCAACTGTAGAGAAGCAATAAATTGTGTCTGTCAAGTGATTTTGGAGTCTTTTCCTCCCCACTGCTGGTTCCTGTAAATGTACATTTTCTCCTTCCATGCTTGCTGTCTGTGTAAGCTGTTCCTGGTGTGATCTCAGAACTGTTCTACAACAATAAGATGCTTCTTTACTCTAGTTTCATAGGATGCAGTCTCATGGGCACAAAAAAGAGAAAAACTGCAGCTGCATCTCCCCCATCTTCCCTCTCCATTAATTATGGTATTATTTACACTAATCTGTAGAGAGAAGCTGCAGAGAGTGAAAAACTTTACATTCTGGGAAGCATGTTTAGGCTTTCTTGTAGTTTACAAGCCTTTAAAAATAATATTGTGAACAAATTATATATATATATATATATATATATATATATATATATATATATATATATATACCGTGTTTCTCCGAAAATAAGACCAGGTCTTATATTAATTTTAGTCACAAAAAACACACTACGGCTTATTTTCAGGGTAGGGCTTATTTATTTACGGTGGTACCGTATGTACATTGAACAACATGGCGGTACCACGGTATTTACACCCCCCCCCCATTATCATCATGTGATGGTACTAATCGTTTGTCACCTGTGAGCGCAGCTTCTCTCCCCCCCGTGCCAAATAATTATCAGACGCTGCACTTTGTATTCCTGTGCCAGGGCTGCAAATAAAATAAAAAAATTTAACTTACCTTCGTCCTCCTTTCCCCCGTTGCTAAGGCACCGGCCTCATGTTCCCTCTGCTGTTCTTGCTGCTTCCTGGTGTTGGAACGTCTCAAAGCCTTCAGCCTATCACCGGCCGCAGCGATGTCCCGTCTTGGCTGATGATAGGCTGAGCGCATTGTCATGTAAGGAGCAGTCCGGCTTCTTACATGACAATACGCTCAGCCTATCATCGGCAGAGGCGGGACATCGCTGCGGCCGGTGATAGGCTGAAGGCTCTGAGACGTCCCAACACCAGGAAGCAGCAAGAACAGCGGAGGGATCATGAGGCCGGTGCCTTAGCAACGGGGGAACGGAGGACGAAGGTAAGTTAAAGTTTGTTTTTTAATATTTGCAGCCTGGGCATTGTCTAGGTCAGTGGTCTTCAACCTGCGGACCTCCAGATGTTGCAAACATTTGCAACATCTGGAGGTCCGCAGGTTGGAGACCACTTGTATATGTCTTATTTTCGGGGTAGGGCTTATATTGCAGCCCACCCCGATAATCCAGCTAGGGCCTATTTTCGGGGTAGGGTGTATTTTCGGGGAAACAGGGGGTATATATATATATATATATATATATATATATATATATATATTATATATATTATTATTTTACTACTCAGTGTGCTGCGGATATTTCCAATTTCTGCTTACATATGGATCCCTGACCCGGGTGCACCGATCCTTGTTTGCCTAGGGTGCTGCTCTCCTTCTATCATATATATATACACATTTTATACTTGTTTTACAGTGAATAAATGATCCTAATAATCTGAAGAAGTTTTGCACCTGTGCCACATTTTCCTCTGCATTTATGTATTTCCTAAAGGGGTATTCCGGTATCAGAAAGTTATTATTAAATAACACTATCACAAATAACTTAATGTAGATTGTATATACTTGTACTAACTTAAGTGTGCTTTTGCTTTGCTTATCCCTGACAGGAAGTTGTGTATTCCTTTAATTGTCAATGTGGCGTTGTCTCAGCAGCACCCCAGCTCCTCCCTCCCTGTCTCAGGAGATATGGCTGGATTTTGTCTCTGAACTCAAGCCTCCCTGAGTGATGTTATCATCTCTGATCAGCCCCATAGCCCAAGTCACCACCTCTTCCCAGCTCACACATATTCACACATGTGAATATATGTGTAAATTTATGTGAACATACCCGAGAGAAACAATCTGTAGCAGCCGTGGATGGGTACTAAATCCACAGCTATGGGAGGGGAACTGTCAGGAGTTCTGTGAGAAGGGAGTAGGCAGGGTGAGAGGGCTGTGATGAAGATCTAATGGGGGACAATGCATTCTGAGAATTGTAGTACTAAGCAACTACTTAACCAGGAAGTACGGGACTAAGACCCGCAAAGCAAATGGATTTTTGGTGGTTTCAGAACAGGTAGACAATGATATAATCAAAGTGCCCATTTAAATTTTTGGGTTTCTTAGCTTTTACTCCAACTTCTTTTTTCATAATAAGGAAAAGTATAAAGCACCATAAAAACGCACACATAGTTTTCTATATACACACTTACAATAAAATGCTTGCTTTACTGGTTAGGAAAAGCAGGTTTGGCAGAATTGATGTAGACGTAGGTGACAGGAGGGGCAGATATTAACGTGTCATCTGATGTTTCTCTGATTCAGGAACCTTTGTTGACAATAATAAGGCAGAAACATGATGATAAAAAAAAACTTCCAACAATCAATTTTAAATGATAAAATCACAAATCTAAAAATATGCATTTAGAAAATGAAATGGATATAAATATTAAAAAGGGAATGTTTAACAGTAGAAATGTGATTGATAAAATGTGGTGAATTTAATTTATATATGGAAAGAACGTCGTCTATAAACCAGTCTTTATTAATAACATTAGATTACCTTTTACATGTTGATGTATTCATTTTAGAACTTTTGTACTTCATTTTCTTAGTCTTTAGCTTTTTAGCTGTTGTAAGTTATTTCTATCTCGTATATATCTGTATATACATCTTATATCTGTCTGTCTGAAGAATTCTTCTAGTACACATGAATAACCCTGATACATATGTGGGTGAGTTATTCTCTATTTCCTCATCTGTGTCATTCTCCATGGATCTGTTCCCGCCTTGTGCAGACAGAGCAGGTTGTCCCCTGGGTCTATGAAGCTGCCAGTCATTGTTGTGGAGCAGGATGGATGGAGCCAGGCGGTGAGGACCCCCTTGTTATGCTCACAGCTCTTTGTGGTGTAAATGTGCTTGGCCCTGGGTCGTTCTGTATGAATTCCCCCCCACACCCCCACCCCCAGTCCCCTTTTTTCTTCTTCTTCCAAACCCTATGAATGGAACCTGCAATGGGGGCAGATGAATTCTGCGCACAGTTCAGACATTACAACGTAAAGGTGAATTTAACTGAGAGAATATGGATGCACAGGAGAGACATATGCTTCGTATAAAGCACAACATGGTTACTTCACACTACAGTGCACAAGATTCATTCACCCTGGACTCAGTGTTTAAAATGCGGGGTCTTTTATTAGAGCGTGATCTACCCACATTAGAAATGCGGATGATGAGAGTAGTAGTAATAGCTTAAGATACTGAACTTCGTAGGGATTGGAAAAAAAATGAATATTATAACAATAGCTAACTTCAGAGGGACATGTGAAAATATTCTAAACAAAACATAGGATCAGAGTTTGCTAAACAGTTTGCCTCCAGCTGTTGTAAAACTACAACTCCCAGCATGCCCAGACAGCCTTCGGCTGTCTGGGCATGCTGGGAGTTGTAGTTTTACAACAACTAGAAGCACACGGTTTACAAAACACTGCATTACTTAGAAGTAGGTTGGTGACTGCCATTAAACCATTGATTATCATGCATTTTAGCTATTACATGATCAATGACACCAGGCGAAGGACAAACCTTCATTATGGGAACAGTTGGGGGAGTCATATGTGGACGGAGAGTTGGGGTACAGTATAGGGGAGAGTCGTGGTGCAATAGATGGGGGATGTTGGGGTGTGGTATGTAGGGAATTGGGGTGTGGTATAGAGGGGGTTGGGGCACAGTGTGTGGGAGGTTTGGGCACTGTATGTGGGGGGTTGGGGTGTGATGTGTGGGGTAAGTTTAGAGTAGAGTATATGGGGTAGAGTTGGGGTGTGGTATGTAGTGGATTGG
The DNA here is from genome assembly GCF_029499605.1 of Hyla sarda. Lineage (NCBI taxonomy): Eukaryota > Metazoa > Chordata > Amphibia > Anura > Hylidae > Hyla > Hyla sarda. The sequence continues at coordinate 77,113,987 of NC_079200.1, read as the reverse complement.
GGTGGGGTGTGGGAGGGGATTGGGGCACGATGTATGTGGGGTTTGGGAGCGGTATCTGGGATAGGGGGGGGCCGGGTAGTCGGGCTGTGATGTCCAGGGGGAAGTTTCAGGTACAGTATATGGGGTAGAGTTGGGGTGTGGTAAGTGGGGGATTGGGGTGGGGTGTGTGGGGGTTTAGGTATGGTATGTGGGGGAGTTGGGGTGAGATGTTCGGGGGAAGTCCGGGGTACAGTATATGGGGTAGAGTTGGGGTGTGATATGTAAAGAATTGGGGTGTGGTGTGAGGGGGTTTAGGTAAGGTGTCTGGGGAGGGGTGGGGGATTTGGGCTGCATTGTGTGGGAGGAGTTTGGGGTATAGTTGGGGTGTGGTGTATAGGGGTTTGGGGTCTGGTATTTGGGATTGGGTCACGGAGTGTGGGGGATTTGGATACAGAATGGGGGGGAGAGGTGAAGTGGGTTTTAATTATAGTTGAAAGCAAGAAGATGCTATAAACAAATAGTACAAAAAATAATAATGAGGATTGGTCCCCGCTCTTTTAATAATTCTTATTTTTCTGTTCCATTCATCCTCTTCTCTTATTTCTGCACTAAGACTGTCACCAAAAAAATGAAGGTCTTTTCTTGTGTTTTACAATAGTGAGAAGTGAGAGGCCCCTGTACGAGGCATTAGAGCTTCCTGCAAACCAAAACCTCATGAGAAGAAGATAGAAAGAGAAACCTCATCTCCCAGAAGACCGTGCAAGTCACTTCCTATTTAACATTAAAAGCCCAGAGATGGTCAGAGCAGGGGGGATATGTCACAATGCTCCTACCGAATCAGACTCAAGATGGTCAAGAGGCAAACCTGTATAATGTACATGCTGTCATATGCATAAAGCGAATGGATACAGGGAATGTGTACAGGGTAGAGCTATGTACGTATAGTGACGTATCCTCTACCTAGAGTCTGATATAAAGAATAGATGATTATTGATTATCATGATAAAATGTAGAACACCTATACTAAAGAAGTATTGAAAAGAGATATTTATAGGGGTGCAGATGTGTTTGTGTTTCTCTTTTATGGGGTGACCCAGTGCGTATACATCTGACAGGCGGCATTGTCCTTATCTTGGTAGTTTTCCTTATTGTTTTGTGCTCCCATCCTCTTACCACCTGCTGCCATCTGGTGGTGGTGTCATCTCATTGCAGATCCTGAAAGAAATTAAAAGAAGAAGAAACACCTGTCACCAGACACATGGCAGGGAGGATGGAGGGGAGGCCATCTTGTGTGCTCACAACTATCAGGCATCACTTCTAGTAGTGTATCTAATCTGATCACGTGTGATACTGCCTACTTAGCTATGTGGGTTAGCCTATCATGTATCGTAATGTCTGCTGAACAGATGTATCTAAGTCCCTAATGGGAGATACAATATACTGAGCTTATGTGTGATACTGGCTGCTAAATTGAAAAAAGAAGAAAAAGACTGGCAACCACAAAAAATGCACACCACTGGCTGCTAAATTGCGTATTTAAGTTTACAATGTGTGATACATTATGCTGAGTTACTGTATCTGCTGCTGTACTATAACTATATGTAAGAATGTAAATGTACTAAGAATATAGGATTGGATTTGTTGTAGATTTAATAATCCATGAGTTTTTTTTCCCTCATTTGTTTAATATTCTTTGCCTTTGTGTGGGTTTTTGATGCAATTTTGGCGCGTGTGGAAAAAAATATAAATTCTAAACTTAATATAAAATAAATAGTTGTACATTTTAACTAGGGACCCTAGTACCAAGCAAAATCACTTAAATAATAATTTTCCTCATAGAAAATATCTTACTGTATCTTATGTAAATTTATATTATGTAATACATTATTATGTAATACATATAATTATTATAGATGAGCGAACTTACAGTAAATTCGATTCGTCACAAACTTCTCGGCTCGGCAGTTGATGACTTTTCCTGCATAAATTAGTTCAGCTTTCCGGTGCTCCGGTGGGCTACCAGACACCAGTCAGTGCATACACTTCAGTAATACAGGTAAAGAGTACAGAACATGTAATACCTCCCTGTACTGTAGGGGGCGCTACCAGACACCAGTCAGTGCATACACTTCAGTAATACAGGTAAAAAGTACAGAACATGTAATACCTCCCTGTACTGTAGGGGGCGCTACCAGACACCAGTCAGTGCATACACTTCAGTAATACAGGGGTTTTACCAGTAAATTGCCCATTCTGATTGGTCGGTTCTTCCGGCCATTGCCACGTTTCACAGATCTGGACGGTCCGTAACATTGTATGTTGAGTCTGGTTTCAACTTACAATGGTCCAGAAAAGACCATTGTATGTTGAAACTATTGTATGTTGAGGCCATTGTAAGTTGAGGGATCACTGTATTTTATTCTATTTACCATAGTCATGGGTGCAGAATAGCTTCATTCTATGCGTCTGGTTGGTGTCCTACATTTCCTGAGATATAGGCTAATGTCACTTATTCCAGTATAAATGTAAAAAACACACTTCATGATTATCCTGCAGTTCATCATACCAAGTATTCCCATTATAAATAATCAAGCATGCATTAAATGCATTTTTTTGGGTGAATATTTAAGGGTCTTTAACCAATGCGTCGCCATTTTTCTGTCTTTAAACTGTTAATCTTCTTACCTTGAAAATGTAAACATATAAATCTATAGAATACACAAAAGGAGCGATAGCATGCACTCACTGCTAGGTTGGTATCTATGCGTCTGGAGGTCCGGGACACCAGGACAACATCGGGCTGGAAGCGAAGCGCTCAGAGGCTACGCCGGTCGTTTCACGCGTCAGACGCGTGAAACGACCGGCATAGCCTCTGAGCGCTTCGCTTCCAGCCTGATATTCTCCCGAACCTAGCGGTGAGTGCATGCTATCGCTCCTTTTGTGTATTTTATTGATACTTCATCTTTTGTTGCGTGCACCCCACAGGTATCAAGCTGCATACAGGATTCCTAGCCTCTTCTACCCACATATCGCTCCAGTAGTAGTGACATATCTGTGGTGCTCTCCCCTTCATTCTTTTGCTCCGTTGTGTATATATATAAATCTATAGATTTGGTATATACAAATGTGTTAATATTTTGCTATATGCTGTGTTCTTATACCGATGAGCTGATTCACCAGCACTTCATATACACTATTCATGTGATCGGAAACATTTACATTAGGGGCCTCATATACTGTTGGAATTCCATGTAAATCTAGGTAAAAAAAGGGGAAATATATGTCACTTTTTTTTAACTTAATTTAATGCGCCAAATGTGCCAAAGTTTTGCTATTTTTCAAACTAATTTTGTCATTTTCTGCTTATTTACTGAAATGTGGGCGTGGTTTTGTTTATTTTCATTTATGAATTGTTTTGCTCTTTTTTGGCTGTTATTTTAAAGTTTCAATAGAGACATTAAAAACGTTAGCGTGTTTCCAATGTGCAAAAGTTTACAGACATTTCAAACCCTATTCATGCATTAGATGGAAAAGTAAATAAAATTTCACTTTGAAAAGGGAAACAAAAAAGGGGAATCATAGGACACGAGGCCCCAGGTGCTATTTTGCATGAATGAGAAAGAAATCTTTGTATGAAGAAGTGACAGAGGGAGAGAAGACATAATCTTATCCAGAAACCAGACTGAATGTGCTTCACGTCCTCACAGAGCTCCTGTGAGTGAAAGTTCTTTGAAGGGAATCTGTCAGATCTGTTGTCTGCTTAGAGCAGGAGACACTGTTGAATAGCTATTAGATTATAAAAGCAAAATGTCCTTTCCTGAAGCTGATGGTGATTACCAAGCTTATAAAATCCCCTTTTTATTTTTCAGCCAAGTGTCAAGGAGGTGGAGCTTATTTCAACCCTTCCAGCCCATTCTTGATTCTCCCCCCAAATGCATATCAGACCATGCACCCATTCCTCTCACATTAAACATCCTTACTTAACACATTTCTGGAGAATCTGGAAATTCCTCACATACTTGATCATAATTTGAAACATGGATGAGACTCCCCCTTTCTGGGTCACTTTGAAGGTGGTTATGCGTGGTCCCATAATTAAAGAGTACCTCTCGTGATCTTGTTAAATGTTTTAATCCTCCCAGTTCACTGCCCTCATCATGATAAACCACCCCCTGCCTTTATTTTTATTATTTGTTAGTTTTCTACTTTGATATTGCTCTGTATTTTCTGCTCAGTCTCAGATTCACAGACTGGGAAGGGGCGTTCCCCAGCAGGCGTGACATCATCTGAAGCCATACAGGGGAGAACGTCCTCACTCTGATACACACAGCCCAGAGCAGTTCAGTGCGAGATGAGCCATGTTTGGCTAATGCTGCCCATCCCCCCCCCCCCCCAGCACTCCAGACTGCATTTCCTGATTTTAGACTTCTGCCAGGCCAGCAGGAGTCCAAATCTGTGCAAGAGATGGGGGAAATGTGCTCTGGGCAAGTAGGGAGACACCTAGTGGCAGCTTTTTTAAACACAAATAAAACATAGAAAACTTCATTTTTTTTTTTTAAACAAAGTACAATAGAAAGATTTTTTTATTTACCATAAGGAGCATTCAATAGCAAAATTTAGTTTCAATGAGAGTGCTTATTTAAAGGAGTAGTGTACTGAAAAGTATGTCCAGTCCGTTGTGCCCAGGCTGCAAAAAAAGAAAACAAACTTTAACTCATCTTCTTCCGTTCCTCTGTAGTGCCGCTACAGCTGGTCAGTCTTCGGGTCCAGTCTTCTTCTGTGTGCACGGATGCTCACACTGCGCTCAGCCTATCACCGTCCGCAGCGATGTCCTGCAAACGAAAGAAGGAAGAAGACCGGAGGCCTGAACAGCTGTAGCAGCGCTATGGGGGAACGGAGGAAGGTGAGTTAAAGTTTAATTTCTTTTTTTTTTTTGCAGTCCAGGCACAAGCGAATTGAGATAATTTTCTGTAGACTACTCCTTTAAAGGGGTACTCCGCCCCTGGCATCTTATCCCCTATCCAAAGGATAGGGGATAAGATGTTAGATCGCCGCGGTCCCACTGCTGGGGACCCCGGGGATCACCACTACGGCACCCCGCCATCATTACTGCACAGAGCGAGTTCGCTCTGTGCGTAATGACGGGCGATACAGGGGCCGGAGCAGCGTGACGTCATGGCTCCGCCCCTCATGACATCACGGCCCGTCCCCTTAATGCAAGTCTATGGCAGGGGGCGTGACGACCGCCACGCCCCCTCCCATAGACTTGTATTGACGGGGGCGGGCCGTGACGTCACGAGGGGCGGAGCCGTGACGTAACGATGCTGCGGCCCCTGTATTGCCCGTCATTACGTGCAGAGCGATCTCGCTCTGCGCAGTAATGATAGCGGGGTGCTGCAGCAGCGTTTCGGCCGTATGCGGTTTCCCGACCGCAGGCAAAAACGTGGTCCACCGTGTTTTTGCCTACGGTCGGGAAACCGCATACGGCCGAAAACGAAGCAGACCGAAGGCTGCGGTTCACTCCGGTCGGCTCATAGACATACATTAAATACGGTTCCCGAATACGGCTGAGTGCTGGCGCCGTGATTAAGCCCCGCCCCCCTCCTCCCAGCCGTATACGGGAACCGTATTTAACAAAACGTGGTGTGAACCCAGCCTTATTTAGATGATTGGGACAAATGCAGAAATTTCTGTAACACATCTGATGTATGTGAATTCAGCCTTAAGGTGCAGATTGCATATTATATCTATCGCACCTATATAACATGCAGACACCTTTTTTTTTAACCCTTGCTTGATATCTTTTATACAGTATGGCCACTGGATAAAGTGATGTAACATGACACAGACACCAGCTGTTAGGGATACATGGAATTTATTCATCTCTGTACACCAAAAGAAACTTTATTACTGAAAAAAAATAAAATAATAAAAAATAGAAAGAACCAGGGACCAAATATTACATGTAGAAGAAGCCAGGCACATAGGAACATACATGTATGGTTATAGTGTCACCGGCAGTGATTATCGGACCCAAGCGTTAGTGTTCATTAGCTAATCACACAACCGCAATCATCAATTCACTTTACAGAGACAAGTGGAGTCAGTTATCTTACAGTCATTTAGTTTGTGGCAGTGTCGCCCCCTACAGTTGGTTTGTATAGAACTATCATAAGCTTAAAAAGAATCACGTCATATATATGTAAAATTCTTCTGATATTATAACATCAATATAACTCTCAACATTCTAATGCTTTCACAAATGACCCGGGATAACATGCAGAACCTCCTGGATTTCTCCATTAAGGGGACAGTGCTTGCTAAAAAGTGACAGGGTTGAAGGGTGCACCTTACACTGGACATCTTAGCGCAGTGCTCATGGGCTTCGGACATGTTTTGGGCTCCATGAATGCTGAATGCTTTATTTTTGGGACTGGTAAAAGATCTTGATCCCTACTTAGGGTACGTTCACACGTGCGGATTTACAGCATATTTTACGCTGCAGATCCACCGTTGAAGGACCTCTGTATGGTGCCCTTAACTGTGCCTGCTCCGAGCAGACACACTGCGATGTGCGAGTCGCCGCGCATGTGCGGTGTACTCGCACACATCACGGCCGCTCCCCCTGCTCAATGAGCTAGGCCGGGAGCGGCCGCGATGTGCAAGTAGACTGCGCATGCGCGCGGCGACTTGCACACCGCAGTGTGTCTGCTCGGAGCAGCGTATTGCAGCTCCGAGCAGGCACATATAAAGGCAGCATGTAGGGGGGCCTTCAGTGGCGGATCTGCAGAGAAATACGCTGCGAAAATCCGCACGTGTGAACCTACCCTAATAGTATCTCCTGGCACGTTTAGGTGGAATTTCCCTTTAAATTGGGCTTGCAAATTGTTGCCATTTTTGCATCATCCTGTTACATAGTGTACATGTTATATTGTTTTACACTTCCCTTTATCAGCTGAAGGCACATGGGTGACTGCAAGCTGTGGTGTTGTGGGATAGTCTACTGCATTGTGATACTGTAGCCTTCACTTGGGGTCATCCTGTTCACACTTTCTCACTCCTTCTGTAAGTTTATTACTTTCTGCTACAATACTAAACAACCATAAGGAAGATAAAGAACTGGCTAGATGTGAATAATATAGAAAACCCTGGGGACTGGTGGGGGGTTGTCACAAACTTGTGTTTTCCTTCATTGTGTCACTGAGAAATGTGCTGAAATATCTCTGTACAGATTACAGCTGAAATATACATTAGCGATGTCCACCCTCATCTTGCCACAGCCAGCTCCTCCTTAGTTTGGCAAATAGTCATTTAGTCTTCTCTGCGGGTAAGATGGTGACAGGGTCTGTCTGCACCTCAGCATCACACATGCGCTTCATCCCCTGGAATGGTCAGATAGAGCACATATATTAGTACATGATCATACACATAAGATATTAACCCCTTAAGGACTGAGGGGTTTTCGGTTTTTGCGCTTTCGTTTTTTCCTCCTCACCTTTTAAAAATCATAACCCTTTCAATTTTGCACCTAAAAATCCATATGAGGGCTTATTTTTTGCGCCACCAATTCTACTTTGCAGTGACATTAGTCATTTTACCCAAAAATCTACAGCAAAACGGGGAAAAAAATCATTGTGCGGCGAAATAGAAGAAAAAACGCCATTTTGTAAATTTTGGGGGCTTCCGTTTCTACGTAGTAAATTTTTTGGTAAAATGACACATTCTCTTTATTCTGTAGGTCCATATGATTAAAATGATACCCTACTTATATAGGTTTGATTTTGTCGCACTTCTGGAAAAAATCATAACTACATGCACGGAAATTTATACGTTTAAAATTGTCATCTTCTGACCCCTATAACTTTTTTATTTTTCTGCGTATGGGGCGGTATGAGGGCTCATTTTTTGTGCCGTGATCTGACGTTTTTAGCGGTACAATTTTTGTATTGATCAGACTTTTTGATCGCTTTTTACTCATTTTTTTCATGATATGAAAAGCGACCAAAAATATGTTATTTTGGACTTTGGAATTTTTTTGTGCGTACGCCATTAACCGTGCGGTTTAATTAATGATATATTTTTATAGTTCGGACATTTCCGCATGCGGTGATACCACATATGTTTATTTTTATTTACACAGTTTTTTTTTTAATGGGAAAAGGGGGGTGATTTGAACGTTTATTAGGGAAGGGGTTAAATGACCTTTGTTAACTATTTTTTTGCAGTGTTATAGCTCCCATAGGGACATATAACACTGCACACACTAATCTCTTATGCTGATCCCTGGAAAGACATAGCTCTGCACGGATCATCGAGATAGGGGCTCGAGTGCTCAAGCCTGTAGTTCAGGCTTGGAGCAATCAAACCCAGATCGGACGCCACGGAGACGGGTAAGGAGACGTCTGCCTGCGTCCCAGCTGATCGGAACGCCGCGATTTTATCGCGATGTCCCGATCAACCCGGCTGAGCTGCCGGGAAGCGTTTACTTTCGTTTTCAGACGCGGCGGTCAACTTTGATCGCCGCGTCTGAAGGGTTAACAGCGCGCGGCACAACGATCGATGCCACGCGCTGTTAGCCCAGGGCCCGGCTATGATTAGCAGCCGGGACCGACCCGGTGTGATGCGGGGTCACGCCGTGACCCCGTTTTTAACACTGGGAGCGGGCTCAGGACATACAAGTCCTTAAGGGGGGTATTCCAGGAAAAAACTTTTTTTTTTATATATATCAACTGGCTCCAGAAAGTTAAACAGATTTGTAAATGACTTCTATTAAAAAATCTTAATCCTTTCAGTACTTATGAGCTTCTGAAGTTAAGGTTGTTCATTTCTGTCTAAGTGCTCTCTGATGACACGTGTCTCGGGAACCGCCCAGTTTAGAAGCAAGTCCCCATAGCAAACCTCTTCTAAACTGGGCGGTTCCCGAGACGTGTCATCAGAGAGCACTTAGACAGAAAAGAACAACCTTAACTTCAGCAGCTCATAAGTACTGAAAGGATTAGGATTTTTTAATAGAAGTCATTTACAAATCTGTTTCACTTTCTGGTGCCAGTTGATTTATAAAAAAAAAAAAAAAAAAGTTTTTTTCCTGGATAACCCCTTTAACAATGATTTTACTGCTCACTCCATGAGGGCAGACAACACAGGATACTTATCAGCCCCCCATAACATTAGATCAATGGAGAACTGAGGAACCCTGGATCTTTGGGGATACGTGTGCTGCACTTACAATGGTTTTAAAGAAGTTGCCCAAAGATTGCCTCTTCTCTGTCCTCTTCAGCTGTCCGTCTCTAGATGCTTTATCATCCACTTGCACTGGGTCTGGAGCTTGGAGCTGTACGGACACGGCTGCCTCTGCGCTCTCTCGACTCTCCTGCTTGTTAAGTTTCTCTGCTGAAGCTTTCTTCTCCTTCATGGCGTCTTTTCCTTTCAGTGGTGGGGGTGGAGGAGGTTCCACTACAGCTGTGACCACTGTTTTCTCATTTTTACTGACCTCCACCCCATCTGTGATGTCTAGAGTCTGCAGAGGTAAAATTCATGAATGCAAAACCTTAGCTGTGCAGTGTGCATGGTTTGTGGGTTCTGCTGACTGGATGAAGCTTTAGCCCAGTGGTCTTCAAACTGTGGCCCTCCAGATGTTGCAAAACTACAATTCCCAGCATGCCCGGACAGCCGTTGGCTGTCCGGGCATGCTGGGAGTTGCAGTTTTGCAACATCTGGAGGGCCACAGTTTGAAGACCGCTGCTTTAGGCTATGTTCACACTACGGAATGTCCGCACACTGCGCAAACTGCGGACGGTGGTAGGACCGCAAAGGAATGCTTCATCTCATAGACCGTATGCATTCCGTGCGGAGTCTGAACAAAGAATGAACATATTCATTCTTTCTGAAGACAAGGAAAATGGAAATTCCGTGCCAGTACATCTGGCACGGAAATTCCGCCGTGTGCACAGCGCAGCAGAATCCCATTGAATTCAACAGGACCCTGCTGCAGCGGAATCTCCGTGCCAGATTCCAATGCAGAATCCGGCACAGATGTGGAAACATGGGCTTAGTCATCTCTGGGATGGAAGTAAAGGTCTTAAAACAATTTATATATCTATCTATCTATATATATATATATATATATATACGGGGTCAGTACTTTCCTCAGGGAGAGGACACCTCTTCAGGTGTAACGGAGATTCAAGTTAGGCCATTTAGCACTCCATGGGCTTCTGGGGTCGTCTCCCTGTGTGTGATGTCCCAGAGACAGGAACTGATGCTAGTACAGAGCCTGCTGGGACCTGTAGTACCCCGATAGCTGAGGAGTCGTCTGATGGAGTTGCTGTGTTGATCTCTGGGGTGAGAGTTGCTGCCAGTACAACCTGCCCTGGAGATTGTGCCCCAGAATCTGTAGGATTGCTGGGATAGAGGAGCTGAGGCTGAGGCCGCCCTCTGGAACAAGGAATCGTGTTGGACTTATCTGTGGACTTAGCTGTGGACCCGCTAGCGGATGTGAGGACCGGACCTCCCAGGAGACTTGAGGTACCACTAGACGTGGAGCTGTTATCTGTGGACTGCGGACAATACATTGGAGCGTTGGGCCTGGAGCGGAATCCCGGGATCTGTGGTTTGTCCCTTCTGTTGCCCATTGTTTGCCCAGTGACTGTGCCCTTCTGTTGCCCAGACTCCGGATCACCCCTCATCGTGTGGAATGTGTTTTGTTTTGTGATTTCTGCCAATAAACTTGGTGCTGTTCTCCCATCTCTCGCTCTGTTGATTGTGTGACAATCCTAACATGTTGAACCCCGTCACAACTGGTGTCCTCTCCCTGAGGAAAGTACTGACCATGTTTAAAGCCACAGGCCTCTCACCACAGCCAAGCCAGATCACCCTGCTCTGTACTGACGAGGGGCAAACACCCCGAAACAGCTGTCTGCAGATGGGTACTCTCTCCTTCTGGAGAGAGTTCTGGCTTGGCATAAATCCCAATCAGTTCTGAGACTTCTTACATGGAGCCATAGCTGTTATGCAGGACACACTACCTGTGAAGGTGGTGTGATGAGCTGATTTAAATATATATATATATATATATATATATATATATATACACACTATTCACAGGAGAGTACACAATCAAAGTAGAGATTGGGTAAGCGGTCTTGAGAATGGCGGCGAGAGGCCGCGGAAACGTTGCTCTCTGTACACTGGAATGATGCAATAAACTTTGCCATTATTTTTTCACCTACTACTTGTGTGCTGCCGCCTATCTGGAGATATATATGTATATAGGCTAAATATTAATCCTTCCAGTACTTATCAGCTGCTAAAGTTGAGTAGTCCTTTTTCTGTCTGACAACAGTGCTCTCTGCTGACATCTCTGCCTGTCTCTGGAACTGCACAGAGTAGAAGGGGTTTGCTGTGGGGATTTGCTTCTACTCTGGACAGTTCCCAAGACAGCAGTCATCAGAGAGCACTTAGACAGAAAAGAACAACTCAACTTCCAACTTCCTCCAACTTTTTGGAGCCAGTTGATATATAAAAAAAAGTTTTTTTCCCTAGATTACCCCTTTAAGCTTGAAAGCACCTGGTAGGTGACAGTAGAATGTGTTGGTAAATCTTTGTGTTGGGATTGATGACACATAGAGGGGTCTGAGCTTAAAAGTTCTTGGGTATGTTCACACATACTATATATTCTGCAGATTTTCTGCTTTTAAGTCAGTGATAAACTCTGCAGCATACATAGTACATGTGTACATATCCATAGGGTGTATTCACATGGTGCAGTCAAATCATGTTATGCTCCAATTTCACAAAATTCACAACCGACAAAAGTTGACCACGTGGCCAAAAGGAGTCACCTAATGAGTGTGGGTGGCTGTGCTTTGGGTCTGCAGAAAATAGCCCATGCAGCCCAAAGAGAGTCACTAGGTCACTCTGTTCAGCCATAGAAATCAATGGGGTCCGCTGTTGCTGTCATACGTCGGCATCCTGTTTTCATCTAATTGGAGCAGTAACACAGTATGAACCTAGCATTAAACCTAAATACCTAAAGCACGTTTTGGGGTATGGTCACACTTAGCAGAAATGCTGCAGATTTTTCCCAGCGTTCACATGGGCGGATTTGATTGCGAACTCGGAGTGTGTTTCCCGCTGCGAGTTTGAAGGGGGACAGGCTCTATGCGGCAGATTTTCAGCAGTGGAATTTCCACCCCATTGTTCAGGCATGCTGTAGGTTGGCAACAGCTGGAGGCACACTGTTTGGAAAACTGGTCTAAATCGATTCGTAGTGTCTGAACCTAGAATTATTATCATTTGCTACAGAAAATCACTGTTATCCTGTCCAAAGAAATGTATTGAGTAGCTTGAAAATCAAGGGGGCGGCTCACAATTTCTTTTGAAATCACTATGTGCTGGTTTGGGAGAAATTCCTAAAAGTATTAGCTTTATTTTCTCCATACAGAAAGATAATGTGCTCACACTGTAGGCAAAAATAAACAAAAACAATGTGTGTGAGCAGCTATAGGGGCCATTGGGCAGTGTTTCCCAACCAGAGTGCCTCCAGCAAAACAACAACAGGTCCAGGCATGCTGGGAGTTGTAGTTTTGTAACAGCAAAAACATGATTTGCATGTTGCAATGTGTATTTGTTTTTTACTTTGTTTTTGCTTTCTTTGACTTGTAGTAGCAATGTGCAATGTGTAATGTGTAGCCCTAGCTTGTATTTGTTAACCCTCCACAGTACTGAGGATTCCCTTAAATTCATCCATCAGAAACAGCTAACCTGCATTTTGACTGTTTCTAGTAACACCAAACCTTATTATTGGCTAAAGTAAAGAAAAAAAACTTATAGAAAAAAATAAATGAGAGTATGAGTGCCATCTAGTGGTCGTTTATGAGGTTTACAAGCCAGTATATCTGTGTCTTCTAAACAGTGTGTCTCCAGCTGTTGCAAAACTACAACTTCCAGCATGCCTTTAGCTCTCCAGGCATGCTAGAAGTTGTAGTTTTGCAACAGCTTTAACCCCTTAAGGACGCAGGGTTTTTCAGTTTTTGCACTTTCGTTTTTTCCTCCTTACCTTTTAAAAATCATAACCCTTTCAATTTTCGACCTAAAAATCCATATTATGGCTTATTTTTTGCATCACCAATTCTACTTTCCAGTGACATCAGTCATTTTACCCAAAAATTCACGGCGAAACGGGAAAAAAAATCATTGTGCGACAAAATCGAAGAAAAAAACGCCATTTTGTAACTTTTGGGGGCTTCCGTTTCTGGGCAGTGCATATTTCGGTAAAAATTACACCTTATCATTATTCTGTAGGTCCATATGATTAGAATTATACCCTACTTATATAGGTTTGATTTTGTCGCACTTCTGGAAAAAATCATAACTACATGCAGGAAAATTTATACGTTTAAAAATGTCATCTTCTGACCCCTAGAACTTTTTTAGTTTTCCACTTACAGGGCGGTTTGAGGACTCATTTTTTGCGCCGTGATCTGAAGTTTTTATCGGTTTGATTTTTGTTTTAATCAGACTTTTTGATCACTTTTTATAAATTTTTTAATGGTATAAAAAGTTACCAAAATACGCTTTTTTGGAATTTGGATTTTTTTTGCGCGTACGCCATTGACCGTGCGGTTTAATTAATTATATATTTTTATAGTTCGGACATTTACACACGCGGCGATACCACATATGTTTATTTTAAATTTTTATTTACACTGTTTTTTTTTTTATGGGAAAAGGGGGGTGATTCAAACTTTTATTAGGGAAGGGGTTAAATGACCTTTATTAACACTTTTGTTTTACATTTTTTTTGCAGTGTTATAGGTCCCATAGGGACCTATAACACTGCACACACTGATCTCTCATGCTGATCACTGGCATGTATTAACACGCCTGTGATCAGTGTTATCGGCGCTTGACTGTTCCTACCTGGATCTCAGGCACGGAGCAGTCATTCGTAGATCTGACACTGAGGAGGCAGGTAAGGGCCCTCCCGGTGTCCTGTAAGCTGTTCGGGACACCGTGATTTCACCGCGGCGGTCCCGAACAGCCCGATTGACTAGCCGGGATACTTTCACTTTCACTTTAGAAGCGGCGGTCAGCTTTGACCGCCGCTTCTATAGGGTTAATACCGCACATTGCCGTGATCGGCGATGTGTGGTATTAGCCACGAGTCCCGGCCGTTGTTGAGCGCCGGGACCGACGCAATGTGATGCGGGGTCGCGCCGCTTCATATCGCGGGAGCTGGCGCAGGACATAAATATACATCCTACCTCGTTAAGGGGTTAAGCACTCTGTTTGGAAAACACTGCAGTATATACACCAAACAACTTTATTCCAGAGAATAAACATTATAGAGATAGGCAAACAGCCATTATCTTTAAGAAAGTTTAAATCTTAAAGGGGTATTCCAGGCAAAAACTTTTTTTTATATATCAACTGGCTCCGGAAAGTTAAACAGATTTGTAAATTACTTCTATTAAAAAATCTTAATCCTTCCAATAGTTATTAGCTTCTGAAGTTTTCTGTCTAACTGCTCAATGATGATGTCACGTCCCGGGAGCTGTGCATGATGGGAAAATATCCCCATAGGAGCTGCACAGCTCCCGAGACGTGAGTCATCAGAGAGCAGTTAGACAGAAAACAGCAACTCATCTTCAGAAGCTAATAACTATTGGAAGGATTAAGATTTTTTATAGAAGTAATTTACAAATCTGTTTAACTTTCTGGAGCCAGTTGATATATATAAAAAAGTTTTGGCCTGGAATATCCCTTTAACCCTCTTGTATGCATAGATCAAACAAATGGAGTGTGATTACCACACAGAATAGAACAACGGAGAGAAGGTTTTTATAGATAGATACGAGCCAGATAGATAAATGATAGATATGAGATAGATAGATAGGAGATAGATATATATGAGATAAATAAATAGATATGAGATAGATAAATAAATAGATAGATATGAGATAGATAGATAGATAGGAGAGAGATAGATAAATAGATAGATATGGGATAGAGAGAGATAGATATAAGATACGGTAGATCTCACAGTCTGATTTACAGGATATCCCATCACCAGAGCCGGTTGTATTATAATCTGCACTTACAGGCTCCTGGCTGCTTTTTTCGGTACTCTCCTCTGGGCTGATATTACTTCCATCACCCAGCACTGACTATAATAACAAGTAATAAACAAGTGTTTTTTCTCTTTCTGTACATTCTCCTTATAGACATAAAATCATACAATAAATTAACTAATAAAAAGAAAAACTAAAAATATATAAACCTATAAATTAATATTAGGATGTAATATAATATTTCTGATGTAATTTAATGTTGATGTAATATATATATATATATATATATATATATATATATATATATTTCTGACTAATCTCTGCCATGGCACCTATGTATGGTGCAACACAAAAGCCAAAACTTTCTCAAGGTAAATAAAATTGTGGCTTTCAATAAGTTAGCAGTATGGGCCCCCTTCTTCTTTGAAATTTGCCTAACACATCGACGCCTCAGAGCTTGAGACAATGTTTGGTTCTTACCAGCTGTTTGAAGAACATCATGATTTTGGGTTTGGTGGCCTTTGCGTCTTCTTGCTTCTTGTTCTCTGGAGATTTGCTCCCTGGAGTGGCTCCTTTGTCCCCAGTGTTGGACTTGCTGCTCTGGGGTTCTGGTTCGGATGAGCTCTATATTCACAGGTGATATGATAGGGTCACTATTCTTCAGAGAAGAATAACATAGACTCGACACAGTCCTGTGTATTCAAAACTCCCCACTAAGGAATCAGGTAAATCCCATAAGGTGCAGCTCCATGTGCAATGGCATAACAGGTGGTGCTCACTAGGGCTGGGCGGCATGGCCAAATATGTGTATCGTGGTATTTTTGTAACTTATGGTGGTTCCACTGTATATAACAGTATTCCCCCTTCCCCCCCAAAAAAATTAATTAATAGCCCAGCGCTGCGCTGTTCCCATCGGGGTAAATACTCACGTCACCCGCAAGCGCTGCTCTCCTCGTCCTCCTGTTTGTTGTGGCCGCCGGCACTGGCACTCTATACTGTATCCCTATGCCCGGGCTGCAAAAGGTAAACAAAAATAAACTTTAATGAATGTTCCTACGTCGGCCTTATGCTCTTCCTGGGGACGTGAACGTCGGACAGCCGTCAGCCTATCACCGGCCGCAGCGATGTTCTGCCTCAGCCGGTGATAGGCTGAGCCCACTGTCATGTAAGAAGCCAGCTTCTTACATGACAGTGGGCTCAGCCTATCACCGGACGAGGCGGAACATCGCTGCGGCCGGTGATAGGCTGACGGCTGTCCGACGTTCCATTCCCTAGGAAGCAGGTCCAGACCGACGGGGAAGGTGAGTTAAAGTTTATTTTGTTTACCTTTTGCAGCCCGGGCATAGGGATACAGTATAGAGCAGTGGTCTTCAACCTGCGGACCTCCCGATGTTGCAAAACTACAACAAAGTTGTAGTTTTGCAACATCTGGAGGTTGAAGACCATTGATATAGAGTGTCAGCGCCGGCGGCCGCAACAAACAGGAGGACGAGGAGGGAAGCGCTCACGGGTCAAATATGATTAGTTCCCCGATGTGGGAACAGCGCAGCGCTGGGCTGACAATTCATTCCCAAGGGGGAGGGACCAAATCGGT